>NC_052137.2:19812691-20113396 GCF_016086655.4 Lepeophtheirus salmonis
TGGAAATTAAGTGTAATTTTATACTAACTGAATATTTAGAGAAGTTATAGTCTGTGAAGCATGTATAGGTCTTGCTGCCCTTATCTCTTCAATCCGTTCAAAATCTACAGAACTATCCCACTCCACTTTTTTTACTTATTAGGCTAACTCTATTTGGTAGTTTAACTAACTCCTTAGAACTCAAAATCCTATGTGCTAAACACCTTAAAATATACTTTTAAGCTTTAAGCTATTTTTATAATGAAATTATAACGTGATTACACCCTAAAAGTAAGGTCAGCCAAACGGCAAGCTTTAAGTGCAAATTAAATTATGTTAACCCCAAGAAATCAAAGCTCCCTTTCTTACTTCTACTATTTTTACCACCCTGAATAAGCACAAGAGTAAATAAAAGGTTAAGATTAGAAGTATAACCACCCCATTATTTGAATATAGGCTTCCTATGTAAACCTTGAATCCTGTGGGAGCCCTTAAAGTTAGCCCCATAATCAAAAATACAAATAGTATTTTTCATCTCCTTCTTTTTGTTAATTTATCTGATACTCTTATTCTTGAAGCGTAAGTAAACAATACTATTATGCCCCCCAAAAATACAATTACTAAAGGTAGCTTAACCACTGACTACAAAAAATACTTACTATTCCGCATCTAACTCTAGTTAATACTACAATTAATAAACACAACATGAAAGGCCTCGGAATCAGCCCAAGAATTATAGTACAAGCAACTCTCGAAATAACTATTAATTTAAAAAAAATTTCTTCAAAAGAAATTTAATAGCTATTTCCATAACTATTACTTTGCTACGACTTATCTCCTAAGAGAGTGACGGACAATTTGAACTAATTACTAAAATATTCAGCGTTTTTTAGCTTACTATTAAATACTCTATTTTATGATTTAATGCAACCTATAAATATTAATTATATAAAATATTACTTGACTAGGACAATTTCTAAATAAAGTAAGACAGCCATACTTTAAAAAAATTAAAATCTAAAGAGTAAATTCTGTTAATACAGGTTTCCCTAATTTGAGAGATAATTCTGCCATTTGAGTTTAGTTTTCTATTCAGTACTACTAAAAACTTATCTTTATTACTGGACTAATCCGATTCACTAGACCATTTTCATCAAATTTTACTAACATTTTTTAATTTGACCTCATGAAATGTTAATTTTTGAAATTTAAATGCCTATTTTTCTAAAAGTATAACCGCGAATGCTGGCACTTTCTTATTCAGAACTTAAAAATCTCTACTTCTTTTTTTATTTAGTAAATCCATATACTGCGAGTCCAATTTCATTGCATGTAAATTAGAATTTTATATAGGCTATTATTCTCAATAAGTAACTTAGTAAACAATTAGTATTAATAAAAACTTTCCCGATTAAAAATATCTATCAAAAGCACTAATAATCATTGAAAAATATGCCACCGTCCTTTCCTTCATATAATTACCCACTCCATAGACAGGCATTATTGTATCCAACCCTAAATGAAACCTTGTAATAAAATTCATACTTTCCAATAAAGACGGCGCCGATCAGTAAGCATGGAGCCTGTCCAATAAATTCATCTAGGTTTTATACATTCTGTAAATTGTTTGGTATTTTAAACACTGTTTAATTTGACATCATTTACTTTGCTAAAAATAAAAAGAGCCGAATACTGCTCAATTAAGCATAATCGAACTGACAGAAAATTTGATGGATACCTCTGTTGGATCCGTTGTTATGTTTCTTGTTTTTGGTATTATTTCCCATGAAATGTTTCTACGGCATAAAGCTAACAGATTAATAAATTAAATATCTTTTAAAATGCTTTTAAGTAAAGATAACTTACTTTAGATGGGAATATTGTATTACTATCATGCATGTCACCTTTTCCTTAATTCATGCTTGTCATTAAATTATAATACAAACATGGGATTTTTTTAAAGACTATAAAAGCTAAAACTACTGCGATAGAAAATTTTAATGTTCATTTTCGTGTTTCTCAATATGCACCTTTTTTTTAACGAGGAACTTTTAATATAATATCTTTTATGTAGTTTGTACATTGACTTTTAGTCAGTCCATCGGTTCTAGCTGGAATTGAAGAAAATAAATAAATGATAACTAGAAGTACAAAATCACGACGTTACGTCGCTAACACAAAATACACTATACTTTTCTTTTTTTTGCTACCTGTCGATTCCCCCGTTTCACTTTATATGTTGATATTTCATAATTTATTCTTTTTGATAAATAAAAAAAAAGTAATATGTTATTCTATATTTATGCTCCGTTTTCAAAAGGACAGGAATATAATTTCTTGTTGATCCCTCGTCGTTTATATAATAAGTATATACAAGGAAGTCTAGATACTTGAAATAGTCATAAGTTTTTCCTTTCTACATATTGTAGTAGTAAAAAAGGAGAAAAGGAATATTACTTGATATGAACTATTGAACATTTTTCTTTATGAACGTATGTTAAAGAGGATCACCAAAGATGTGTTAATAATTTTTAGAGGAAAATGTTTTAACCCATTATATATTTCAATTTAAGGATTATCAAGAAAATTAAAAAATATCACTAATTAGAGGGCCGAAATGATAATTTCGCCATTGTTCTGCTGTTTTTTTTCTTAGAATTAAGACAAACTTCATCATTTTCGGATTAACAAAATTTTTCATATTACAATTAAATACTTTAGTTGCAATAACAAATATTAATTCTTGGAATTTGTGGCCAGATTCACATTCATGATCATGGCGTAGACTTGCTCTTTCATTGGACATGTAGCAATGCCGAATATCCTGACCGAAGAAGAAGCAATGCAAAATTTCCCCCAGAAATCAGAGTTTTTCATTATGCACAATAAATGTTGTTGAAATATGAAGTTGTTAAGAAAATGAGATTTAAAGGAGTAATCAGTCCTCCTCTATTTATCATTTCTATTAGGCTTACTTTATCTCCTTCTTCATTCTGAGAGCATTGAATTTGCTTACATCCAACAAGCTCTCGTCGACTAGCAGTTGTTTTTTTAAAACCGATCGAGCAATGAAGCTTCAATTGTAAAAAAGAACTGTTTGGAGTGCAGTGACTTCTGTAGAAAACAGTGCATCACATATTTCTAATCCAGAATTGAAGTCCTTTTAAGATTCAAACTAATTTGCTTCGTCAAAAGATTCCCCACAACTGATTAATTGGGACTTTGGTATACTTTTAAAAAGCTCTCAAGTGTAGAGCTTTTTGATTAAACTCCACGTCTGGCTTGTGTTTTGCAACCTAAAATTATGATATATTTAACTGAATTCCGATGTCAGAACAAGAAAATCTTATTATCTATTATTTCAATATTCTGTATTTATAATTTATTGTTATTATTCGTTATATGATTCCGATTGTTTAATTTTGTATATTTAACATAAATGTATGATGGTTTATTTTTTAGTATTTAATTTAAGCCTTCTTTTTTAAACTTGGAACTTCAAATAAATTTCGAAATACTCTACTTTCTCGTTTCATTAATAATTATTGTGAGAATATGGCTCATAATGAATTACAATTTCATGTAGTGTGACGTTTTCAAATTTACTGTAACGGATAAAAAACGTCTAAGTGGTATATCTTCATTAAACATTTCGCTAATAAATAATTTCGTTATAACCTCAAAATCATAATAAAGCAGGTAGTTGATAATCACATCAGTATTTTAAACAATGATACCATAAGTCTTCCCCCCCCCCTTCTCCTTGCACGCGTTTTTCTCTACAAGATTATCAGCTTTGCCCGTACATCAATTAAATGAAGAGCCAGTGCAGGGGGATTTCTTTGCATGTATGGCTCAAAGAGAAGAAGGTTTGAGATGTCAACGAATACGAGTATTTCCTTTTATTCTTTTCTGAGGCCATATGTTCCCATTCTTCCAGAAAGATAGAAAACATCTTGAAGAAAAGTTATTGTGGAGGAATCATGATGGTATATAGCTTCTCTTGAAGGATCGTAGAGTCTCTTAGCAGTACTTAATGTAGTAACATTTAGCCGGTTCCACCATTTTCTAATTAAAAGGGGACAGTCAGAATGAAATCTGGATCCAAATATACTCTCACTGAGAAGCATTCTTTGTTTACACAACCTCAACTTACGGCATGATTATCAAACCCAGAAGCCACAACATAAAAGCCGATTTCTTCCGAGTTCTCGGATTGTGACAGTATGACAGTACATAAGTATAAATGACAGTTGGTATGATTGACTAATTTATATAAATACTAATGTTTTGGACCTTTTTATGTTTATTTTTTAAGAAAAGTTAATTGTGATATAGTAAAGGTGACGTGGCTTATAATAGTTGAGTATTATATGGATAGATAGTTGCAAATTTAAATTTAACACCTCATAATAAATCAATGTCCTTGTTCTGAATGAATTTTTATTGTGTTTCAAGAATTTATTTTTATTCCTACTGCAGAATTTGATGGAATGAACTTTTTTTTTTAAATAAAAATTCTTCAAAAAAAGTTATTTTCCATTTTTTTCATACAAATTATTTATTTCAACGGCAATTTTTCAAAAATGTCTTCTTTTGGGGGAAGGTACAACCAGCCCACACCCTGCAGACACCCCTTTTTATACCAATCCAACATTATAAAAAGTTTTTTTATAGCGAAGATATTCATTTAAATATATGGATGGCCATAAGCACTATGGAAGTATTTGTTTTCAAATTGGAAAAAAAAGTACTGAAGTTTTTCATTATAGATAGAAGTCCAAGATATTTAAAAATTACTAACTCCATCGATATCCAATTAAATGTTACAGCACATTTAGATTAAATTCTCGAGAAGAAATATACATTTCATATCGTCAACAATATTTTATCCACGTGCAACCCAGTCTTCAAAGAAGGTGAGAGTTTCACTAATGCTACTAACACCAGTATCAGGTTAAAGAAGTACATTTGCCTTGCTTACAATAAATGCAAAAAAAGGGAAATTAATGTTGACAATATTTTTTGTCAAACAAAACAAAATAAATAAATATGGCAATATAAAAAAAAGTCATTCACAAAATTTTGAAAAACAATCTGTCAAAAATGCCAATTTTTAATCATTTTTAAAAATGTCAAATTTAGAATGAAAAAAAAAACTAAAAATTCCTGAAATTCCCTGCATTTACGTTTGCCTTGGGCCTCTCACACAGTAAAACTGGTCCTCAATATGTTGGTAATTTATGGGGATACATCATTATAATGAGCCTATAATTGATTGGCAGTTTTATTTTCCTTGAATTTTGATAATAATACTTACTTCATAAATATGGCACAAGTTTCAATACGAGATATTACTGATTCTTGCAAAAAAATCATATTCCATAAACAAATCTCTATTCTTTTCTTTACTATAGCAACAATATCTTCCACTTATAATAAATAGCTTTTTTGTTCTTGGGATCTTATTTTTACAGATCATGAAAGAAAAATATCAAACTTGACTCAAACAAAATCTCTATATTATATATGTGGTAAATCAAGGAAAATATTGGAATTATTTTCCAATGAAAACGAATCTATTTTGTTATACTGTGTTACATCCATAGTTTTGAAGATCTACTGATTTCTTTTGTTTATTTAACAGATTTTAAATTTAGCCTTTTGGTAGTGGTAGTCAGCAGGGCTAATCACCTTTGTCGGAGAACTTAGGAATCCGATAACTGGCAGCAGTTTAAGTTTCCACAAGAGATATGATTGACAAAAGATTTGGCCCGCCTGGTCTATTGTCATAGTAATTCGAATAGTCAAATCTAAGAGAATCAAAAAATTCTTAATTCAAAGAAAGATAAAGACAGTAAGGTTATTGAAGAGCTCAGAGATGGTTCACAAGAAACCTTTCCTCAATTCATGCATGCCAACCTCTACACAATTTGGGTGCAAAAATCGATCCGATTTAGACTTGAAACTTTCTCCCTATATAAGAACAAATCAAAAAAAGAAATTATTCACTGCTTCTTTTATAAGACTGCAGTAGAAATCTTATTTCATATTCTCTACAATTGTCAAAAAGTGAATCTGAATATAAAAATGGTTGATAATCTCATCTCAGAAAAGTATAGAAATAAACTCTCCCCCAAAGACTGTTGCTTTTTTCTCACACCAATATTACTATTAATTGATTAATGGAGAAAAATACAATATACATAAATCAATAATGAACACAAACCATAAATTAATTAGAGTCAGTCAAAACAAATAAAACCACACTAGGAATAATAAAATATTTGTGAGTACAATTCATAACTTCGAGGTCCTCACTTTGTTATGCTCTTCACTCCTCATGTTCTTCTCCAGACTTTTCCATCCTTGATCTTCTTTTTCCCATAATAAACAAGTGTCTTTCGAAGTGCATTCCGGCACGGAGCTAGGCAGCAACTCATTGTCTTTTGCTTCTATTTCAAACACTATTTGTTGTATGATTTGATCAAAATAAATCTCATTTGAAAGCTGAAATTCAGAACTTCAAAAATCTTGTTCAACCAAACCTCAATTTTATTTTTTTTTAAATCAAAAATTGGCTTTAAAGATATTTTTGTAATTTGCTTACGCACGGTGTAGTTAACACACGCATATTGAACTTTGTTGCCCCTGTAACATGAGCCCTTATTGGAAATAAAAAACTTAATAAATTGATCATTGACAGCAAGAAAGGAGGACTATTACCTTTCCAGAGAAATTAAATAATTTATTATTTCTTTCCCTCAACTCATAAATAAGTATGTTGCATATAGTTCAATATACAATGTTACAGATATAAATTGATTGGCTTTGATTAAACCACTATTTCTGAGGCATTTAATTTTAAATGGGGTGTATAATTAATAAAATTTGAAAGTCTTGCCTATAATTTCAAGAACCAAACAATAATATTTTGCTTATATATGGGTCTTAATGGCCTGTAAAAAAAATATATGACACATTCCTATTAAATAAATAGCTAGAAAAAGAAAAATACATTGCCGCTTCCCATCAGGGTATGTGATAGTTACTTCTGAACTCATGAACCATTGCTTCTATGTTCAAAAATTCATCAATTCCTCCAGATCTTCTACGTAATCATCGTATACATCGTATATATAAGAACTCAAGAGTTCCATAAAAAGAGAGAATAATCGACTGTAAGATCCAGTGAGGAACAGAAAGAGTATCATTCTCCATGATACTCTTTCTGAATTGAAATTCTTGATTCCTTTTCTCCTTAAGTAAATCTACTTTTTCTCCTTCTCTAAGAAAACTATTTTATTGATCAGAGTCCTTCAGTTTCTTTTATGTATATGACACAGAAATAACTTCTCTCAATCGCATTGATATAAGTTCAATTTATTTGTTGAGCTTGTGATGTATAATCTATATATAAAAATGATTATTATTACCTGAACCCATGAGTTGGGTTAAAGTTGAATAGTCCACTCTTTTTTTTTTCTTCAACCCAAGGACATCCCTACTCACAGGTGCCAGAATGTATTTGCAAAAGGAGTTGGCAAATTTTTATAATGATGACGTCATCAGGGGAGCTTGCCTAATCTTTTCTTTTTTTTTTTTGCCTTTTTTGACAATTTCGTCAGAAATATTTTATTACGTCTTTTTATGAATTTTAAATTTGACGATTACACAATCTTTTCAGAATTAAATTTCTTGGGAAAACCTAAATTTCAACAAATAATCTTTTTTCGCCCTTAATTATGAAATTTTAAATTTTTTATACAAAAAATCATTTTTGTATTGCGAGACTATAAAAATTTTTCAAAAGTGGAGGCCAATAGCTTTTTCGCCCTTAAGGTTCCTGTGGAGATATAATTTTAGCCAATCATTTAATCAGTTCAATTTACTCAGTTGATATATAAATAACAATGAGTTGGATTAACGTTGAATATTTCATTTTTTTAAATTAAACCAAGGATATCCTTAACTATTCTGTTTGTAGAGAAGCTGAATTCTTCTACTTCAACTATAAAATACAAAAATACGTGTCCCTCACAATGTGAACTTCCATTATAAATATATTGTCGACTCTAGTGTTGTGTCAGTCCTTACTATTTTGATCCAACCCAGCTATTAGGCAAAGGCCCTATCAATCCTTTGGACAAGTCTTTCGGAATATTAGTACTAGAACTGATTAAAAAAAGAAGAGATAAAGTTGAGTCACGTCATCAAAGACCAAACTTTATCAGTTATACACTAATAAGTAGGACTGAATTCAACTGGACGGGACTGGAGTGTTTGGTCCTAAATAAGGATGAATACAACACGAGTCGACTCTATATATTCCTTTCTCTATAATATTATATCATTTTTCTCAAAAAAGCTAATAATTAATCATTTTTTTTTATTTTTTTATAAAGATTTTCTTTTGTTATGCATAGACATATATTGACATCCAATATTTGATCAGGATTGTGGAATTTAATTAAGTTTTTGTTTGTTTGATACAATTATTTATCAAAGATTAAAGGTAAAATATTCAATATGAACACGTGTAAAATGGCACGAAGTAATTTATTAAGCACTATGCAAATAGTGTTTAAGTAAATATTTAGAGATGAAAGCAATATTGTGTTCCAAAGATAAGTAATGTATTTACGAGTATTATATTGATCAAGTACATAAACAAAATATGAATGTAAGATGTTTGCATCTAAGTATTTATTTATCTTGACAAATCAGATGCATTACTTGGTGAAAGGTTCTGATACATTTATGTATGCCTATATGTGATGCGTTGAGATAAAAGCATCTCGAAAAAAATGAATACCCTTATTATTATTTTTTACTTCATATATACATATAAGATTAATAATAAGCTTTGACTTCATATTTGTGGGATGAGTTAAGATACCCAAAAAAATTGCTATAGTTTAAAACTTTCATTTGATTCAACATACTTATATTGGCTCCGATATGCCCTTTTTCATATAAAATCTATCAATTTCTAATTTTGTGACGATCATTTTTGGCTAGTTTCAGTGCAATTTACGGTGCATTTAGACTTTAATAGTAGAATACCCTAGGAGTAAACTTATATCCTGAAAGACATTATCAAGAAATAAATTATCAAGTCTGTTGGTTTCCCTTGTAAGATTCTAAAAAAACTGACTAATGAGGAGCGTCAACATAAAAACACTCCAACAAAAATCAAGAAAAGGAAAGAATCCAAATTATTTTTGTTTACATACAGCCTTATATTTCATAGACATGTGTGGCGATAACATAAAAGGAAGCTAGGATTTTTTTGATGAAACGGAGAAAAACACATAAGTTTTTACTTCAATGGAAAACCGAAAAGGATTTTTTAAAGAGTCAAATACAATATTGAACCACTGAAAAGCTGTCCAACAAGTCATTAGATTAATAGATATTTGTTTCAATCTTTGCATAAACATACTATATACTGGTTCAGTCAATTTAATCGTGCGGAACTTTACATTGCATTTTGATATCATCAATAGAATTAATTTCAGTTGCTGAGGCTTTTTCTTAACCTTTCTTCTTTTCGTTATTTCTGCAACATGAATACTTATAAACTCTTATTTAAAAATAATTTTTACTAAATGACATCTCAGTACCTTTTATGATCAGTGTTACGAAATAACCAATTTTTATCAGGTTCAGTTAACCTTAAAACCGCGGCTCCTAAGGGTTTTATCACTTTTTTAAATTAATATAAGTTATAGTACTCATATCAACGAATACGTTTATCATACTGTCGCAATATTGAGAAAGAGTATCCCAGCTTGCTTGTATGTTGTTGGAGCACATATTTGAGTTAATTATAAGCTTTGTTTTCAAATTTTTGTTATGATTTAAGAGACTCAAGTATTTTAACTAGAGTTAGATTATTTATTTGATTTAAGATACTTATACAGTTAATTTATTATACTTTTGTTGGGGCGATAACTTCAAATACTTAAAATGCAATTTGCAACGCCTCCAAAGGGTTAACAATGAATAATTTGTAGGTAGAAATTGACGATAATTTGTTGAAGAAAATAAACAAAATCTACACTCAATTTTTAGATAAATCATTTATACTTGTTTTTGTGTTGACGGTCCACATTTGTCATTTTTTTAGAATCTTACAAGGGAACCACTATGATTGATAATTTATTTCTTCATATTGCCTTCTAGGATTGAAGTTTGCTCCTAGGGTATATGTGCATATAAATATCATTAAAGTATCAAAAGGTTTGCATTAAATGTCATGAATTGTATATATGAAATCTATTTTATTCAAATAATGGTAATATCAATAACAATAACAATATCCGTTAGAAATTGCTTGTCTTCCTTTTGTATCAATTTTCCAAAAATGAATGCCAATTATTATCATTATTTATGTAAATGATTTGTATTATAATATAAATTAAATATAACTTTCCAATATAATACATGAATCATTTTTTTATTGAAGAGATAACTTCTAAACATTGAATAATCATAATTAGGGAGTTACGTGTTGTGTTGGTCCTTATTTTTTCGGTCATATTGGCTTCAACCTCCAATATTTTAGAATTTTTTCCTAAAAATATAGATGGTTTATGAAGCTAAATTAAATACATATGAGAGATGTATTTAGAACATTGTACATATCTGGCCAAAAGAAAGTTACTTTTTTTATTGTAATACGAACATATAATTTTTTGCATATTTATATAATTGATTCTACTATAAAACAGAATAATTAAAAACACCTTCAATGATGTTGCCTGGTCTACAGAACTAAATAAGAACCGACACAACAATAATATAACAATCCTTCTTGGACTCAGTAGAATTGGGGATCGAATTCGGAGTCATTCCTGCCTTATCTCCTAACTAGATACGGAGTGTGATACGTATTTCCCCCCACACCCCACCCTTTCACAGATGTTACAGCTAATATGATCAAGTGAACGTCATCCAACCTGATATCATCAAATTATTCAAATCGTACACATTACCGTGTCATTTTCGTTTTTTTTTGTTTTTTTTTACATACTGGCAGGTCATAATTGATACAACTATATATATGTGTTGATATCAAAGTGCAGTATATCTATATTACTAGCAAATCACCTAGAGTTTTAAAAACATGGCGTTGGACAGATGTGATACTTTTTGTAGTTACTACCTGAACAGTGTTTTGTACTTTCCATGTTTGTTATCATTATTACTTTAAAGAGAGCACATCTTAGTATAAAGTAATCACTTTTGCTTTAAAAAACTCAGAGTAACACTTATGATTTGTTGAGGAGTTATAAGTGTAAGTTCTTGTTGTACTCCAATATAGATTAATTAAGGACAATTATTATTAAGGAGCTTAATAAATATTCATTACTTTGCTATTTGATTCCTCATATTAAGTTCATTAATTACAATTATGTAGTCAAAATTATTTTATAGAGTTTAAGATTGATTACTAAAGAATTACAGAATGTTCGATATGTAAAAAGAACTGAAAATATGTTTTACTTTGATAATAAAAATGATATTGGTTAATATTTAAAAGATCATTATCATTTATATCTTGATTTTCACTCTCGATTTTATGTTCAAAAATAGTTCTATTAATTTCTAATCAAATATGTGAAGTAGAGGGGTGTTAATTAATGAAGAAGAGCAAATTCGATTTTAGCCCAACTTTTTTAGTGACGACAGATCTTGGTAGTAATTAAAATCGGCAACCATACCTCTCCATACTACTCAGAATATTACTTTTTCAACAATAAATGCTTGTTTTTTTAAAATCTATTTTAAAAGTAATAAGAAAAAACTGTTTAAGGTCTTGATTATTAAACCACGTTTATAATTAGATCAATAGTTATATACTAGGGTGCCCATTCTTTGTGTTATTTGTTAAATCGATGTTCTGTTGTATTTTGAGGAAAATGTTTGTAAAGTTTCAGTCTTCAACGAGTTTTTTTTTTACCTCTATAGCCATTTGAAAATGATTGTTTTACGACATTTACTATTTATAAAGGGATTCAAAAGTTTCCATTTTAAAGTTATACTGTTTAATATAAAAAGTTTGATTACAGTTCCTTCTTTAAAGGGATATATAGGAATAAAATCAATATTTTTCATTTGAAGAAAATGAAATTGTAGAGCAACTAACTTCATTGGATATTCAAACGATTACAAACACTGTACTGTCCTCCAAATCGAATAAGTAAGTATCAGTCTTTCAATTTATTACTGGTATATGGAGTGTCAAAATCAAATGTACACATAGTTGAACAATGGTAGTAAGAGATACTGTTTATGAATTAAGAGAAGAAATAAATATGAGTTTCGTAGAAAAATAATTCAATATTACTCAAGGATATCAAACTTGAATGGAAATTCTATAATGAGTATTTCCAACATTTGTAATTATATTTTGGATGTTTTTGGATTGATGTAGCTACATATAAAACTGATTTACAAATTAAATCTAGATTATTTGTGAGTGAAAGGGTAGAATATACTCAGATATGCAGTCAAAAACCCCACTCCATAGTACAATACAATAAATTCTAACTTATTCAACCTTTACTTTTCTTTTAAAATAGGCTATATTTATCATTGGTCGTAAATCGCTCAATGTTAACAATTATATAAGATATAACACTTGGGGCATGATTGATTAGTTACAGTTAAACTATATTCAACTTTCAATATCCAATAGAAAGATAATAGTATCAAACAAAAGTTATCATTTCATTATAGTTTCAACTTTGTATTTTTGTACCTTAAAAATTGTATTTAATAATACTCACTCCCATTACTTCTTCTAAATTATAATTTAATACAATTCTGAACTTATTAATCCTAAAAGTTTCTGAAAAATTGAGTGAACGTGTTTACCAGCCGTCTGAAGTCACTCCGTTGTTGCCCCCTACATAATAGAACAACGGTGGTATAGCACTGCCCTTTACAGACGCCTGGTATCAAAAATTATTTCAACAATGTTTCAAAACGAACAAAAACAAAATAATGATGTTTCTGTCCGTTTTGACTAATTTAATTAAGAAAGTAGGTTGTACTCCTGTGTATTTATAATAACATCAACTCTTGCTTCTTTCAATTTAAAAAGATGTTCCATTAAGGGAATGGGTATTTCATTATGTGACCATGTAGTAAAATTCGAGTATTCAGTCATTCAAGATACAGTTTGACTGAATTGAATGAAACATTTGTTCTTCGTAAAACAAATCTTACTATCTGCTGTGAAAAAGTCTTTAAAAAGTAACGTTAATTCAACTTAGGAGCTATCTAGTGAGTAAAAAAGAATGGTTGTTTGTTTGTATATTTGAAAGAAAATATATTATCATATTCCTATTTTTCATATATATGTAGTAATATAAATGAAATCACGCAGGTGTTTTGCATGTAGCATACAGTGGGTATATAGAGTCCAGTGTATGTATATAGTGGTCCCTTATGTATATCATTTACATATTTATGATCCAAGAAATAACAATGTAGTCATATTAATAAAATATTACAGATACTTGATATGTGCCATAGAATAACTAAGTGAAGCTAAGGCTCGACAGGGTAGACCTCTAGAGACTAAAGTACTCCCTTTCTCATCACTGATGAGTCATAACAATATACCATGTTTTTTTTCTTGCTGTTATTATTATCCTTTCATTATTGAGGAGAAAAACTCTTCGTGCATTTTTTTGTGATAAGCAAAAACGACAGTTGATTTATTGGGTAGTTATCTACTATATTTTTGTCTGTTCAACGTCATCTAATATCTCTGGCCAATGCCGGATACTATCGTTAGTATAGCTATAACTAGTGATGAAAATTGTGTGGATATATTTAATATGATATAGTTATGTGGTGCACCAGCATAAAAATTATCTTTTATTATTATTATATTTTTTCATGAATGAACATTTAAAAAAAATTAAATTATTTTACTTTGCTGAGAATATGGTATATAAGTTCTTCTCATATTTCAAATTCACTTGATTTAAGAGAATATTATTAAATAAACTCGAAAAAAAGGATTTATGGATTTTTAGAGAATTTCATCAATTTAAAGTTATGGGAAGAATATTAAAAAGTAGGCCACAAATTCTAATAGAAATATTTATAATTTATATACAAAATCTCTTTTTTTAATAGTATTCTTTTTATTTTTTTAAAAGGTTACTAAACATACTGAGTTATTTCAAAGTTTCAAAGCTTCCAATAGCTTCCAAATTATTAACTACTTTTTACAAGCACATATTCGTTAGTTACAATCTTAAAAATACTCTCAGAAGTTATTTGACACGCAATTTTAAACTATGCAAGTTTTGGAATAAAAGAATAATTGAGAAAAATCTTAGTTTTTTTTCATTCTACTTATTTTTTTAAGAATCCAAAATATAATGATGAAACTTGTCTCTATTATGAGCTTGTGAATCAAAATAAAGATGAGATTTTTTTTTTTTTTGTCAAAGGTTAAGGGTAAATTTGAATTTGAAGGGGAAAAAAATAATCAAATTAAAAACTTTATATTATCAATTTAGCCTTTCAATAATAAAAGTAAATTGAAAAAAAATACATTGCTGAATACTAAATTTTCTTTAAAAGAAAGCTGCATTTATTTAAGCAATTTCAAGAGTTTCATAGGTTTCGCTATATGTAACTTTGTATGATTAATTTAACCAAAAATTAGTTGTTTTGGTTACAATTTTCCTATTACAAAAAATATATATAATTTAAAACATCAAGAAGAACAGTCATTTAATTATTTTGAATTTTTCTTAAATATCAATTTCAACCCAAAAAATAAAAATTCAATTTTTTCTGCAAAAAGGAACTGGAGACTGTAAATTTTTTTTGTATGTATTTTGCATATATTTTTATTTTGCAGCGAGACAGGCAAAAGAAGGGATGATTTGACCCAATTAATAAACAGTCAAATCCGAATAAATGAAACTGCTATTTTTCATTTAAAAAGTTAAGTAATTTGAAACTTCCCATTTCAAGGCAATTAGTGTTTGATTAGATCTTGTTTTTCATATATCATTTATTATCTTTTTCTAATCTTTCATTAAAAGTATTTTTCGGGGTACTCAAGATCCTTATGTATTGGAAAGTAATGTGAAACGAATTTAAAAAGAAATATACTTTAAAAAAAATATTGGCACAAATATACGATTTGCACCTATAAAAAAGAAAAAAATCATATAAGGGAATTCTTCATTTTCATGAATTCCTGTGAAGTTTATTTCAAAAAAGATAAGAAAAAGTTGACTTTGTGTGGATTTTTTATTTTGTGTTTCTTCTATGCGAAGAATTTAATGTATTAAAAAATTGGTACCAAGAGAACATTAACTATAAAGGTAATTTTATTATTTCCGAATTTGTTACTTTCAGAGTGTTAGTTTAGATGTACTTACTTAGATGTCTATTTCCAAATAGTTAAATTATAAGCTTTAAAAAAAGATAGATGTATTGTTGAACTATAAAAAAATTGAAGTGGAATATATGTGGTTGTACACACATACAGAAAAAATATATATATTAAAAAAATCAAAAATCGTCGATTTTGATCAAATTTTAATAAAACAAAGCATTCTAATTTCAAAACAAAAAAATTTAGCATGCATTAACCTAATAGCCGTTATATTGAATTTTTAAACAAGCTCATTAAATAATAGTATTCTAAAAGAGGGAAAAAAATAACAACGTATTGTGACGTTAATACTGTGAATGTTTTCTCTTTTTCATCCCTTCTTTTTCTTCTTATCTTTGCTACTACATCGACCAAGTTTTATAAAAATGAAAATATTTTTTGATTTATATTAAGGAAAACAGTGACCTCCTGGATTTAAAAATGGCTCCAACAATGGTTCTATCAAAAATACAGATATAAAGTTTTCCTTTTATAAATATAAGATGAAAATATTAATTTTTTGATTCTTTTTACATCAAACTTTTGAGTTTTTTGTTCCAACGTACAACCCTATTTATTTATTTAATAATCTTATTTCTAAATTGTGATGAGAAATAAACTACAACAATGGTAAGTATATGGGATTTTTCTCAATTATCCGACTTTTCTTGTCCCTTATCAATCGCAAAAAAATAAAAAAATTCTACAAATTTATTCATTGCATAGAGATTTTTAGTATATCTTACTTTCATTATATTCAAATATCGGGGGCTTGAAGTAGTATTCAATAAATCTTTTAAGTATTTTGATATTTATTAGATGGAGTTTAGTTAATATTTATCGCAAATTTGTCCATTTCGTGTAGTAAAAATTTCAACTTTAATGGACAACATGCTTGAAAAAAATTATTATATTAACCTCAATGTGCGTAGGTTCGATTTTCGGTGGCTCCTAGGGAAAGAAAATATACATTATCTGTATGGACTTCAAAAACAGTTTATAGGCCAGATGGAGTAAATGTAATACTTGTAATTATTATACTAATTACAAGTATTACTTGGATCATTTGGGCCAATCTCATTTAATAACTCGTACACCTTTAACATATCATAATCGATTAATATCACAACATTTGTCAGTTGTAACTCCAATTTTTTTTTGGATTAAATGCCACAATAAAAATATTAGTTCGGATCAATTGTATCATTTGATCTCAATTTCAAAAAAGTAAAAGTTAATGAAGGATAACTTAATCTTCTTTTTATCATTTCTTGCGAGAATATACATAATTAAAGATTTTTATAGTAATCATTTTTACCCTCTTTTTTTTATCTCATAATGGTCACAACTTGAAATTGTAATTTATCTTGACTATTCTTTACTTGGACTTCCAATCCAATCTTTTTAGTACTCGAATTAGTTTTTTTCAACTTTGCCAACTTTAAACATCCATAAGAGTAATAATAATGAGGCAAACAGCTTGAAAATTTCACAACTATTAAACCTACTTATGGTGTACATGGGATTAAAAATTGGGCTATTTAGATATAGGGTAAATACTCAATAACTGTAACTATCATAATGACATAAAATAAAAATATAATGCATAATGAAAAATAAAAAAATGAAAGTCTGTAACAATGATTAGGGATTCTTATAATGACTACAGATCTGTTTAGACTAAATGTAAGAACATCTTAGACGCCTTATCTTTAGTTTAACGATATTACTAAAAGAGAAATTGAATATTTACTTTACTTCCTGACGTAGGAACATACAATACCTTAAGTGAAATCTTTAATTTATCTGTATGCTAGCCATTAAAACAATAACGTTCGAGTATCTTCTTATTAATATGTATAGTGGATTGACGTCACTCAATACAAGTATTCACTTGCTTCAAAACATTAAAAGAATGAATTCCAATATGTCGGAGTACATTTTTGAACCAGTGGCAATCGGTGTGTGCAAAAATGATTGCATTAGTTGTTGAAGTGGCATAAACTGTTTTAGCATAATTAAAAAGGTTGTGGCTCCGAAAGATGCTTAAATAAAATATTTTTTTAAGACTAGGGTTTGAATATCTATATTAATTAAGGAAGTTTGCCTGTATCAATACAAGAAAACGAGTCACCGTGTGCACTGTATATAGTACTCCATATAAATCATATAAACATATTTGATCTAAGAAATAACAATGTAGACGTATTAATAAGATATTGCAGGTGTGTGTAAATAGAATGAAACATGTCCATAAAGTACACTGTATATAGTACTCCTCGATGTAAATCATAAAATATTTTTGATTTAATAGATCATAATGTATTCGTATTAATGAAATATTGCAGGCTGTGCATATGACAGTAGTATTTTTTTTACTTTTTTTTTGTTATTGATTTCTAATTCATATGTTTATAATTCATGTACAACGTATACGCAAGGAATAGTAAAACTACTGAAAAGGAGAGAAAAATATCGCATTCATACAGAAATGCAAGTTCTTTCTTTTCCTGTAACTACAAAAATGAGAAATGGCTAATATGAAAATTCTTTGATAAATTTATCTGACACGTAAAAATTTATCATGATCTGAAATTAATCCATTTCTTAACTGATCCTATATTACACTATGCAACAAAATAAAGGTCTTGGAGCGCCAACAGGCTGAACCCCACAATTACTATTGTTAGTTAAGCCGTAGAATATGATCCCAGTTGATTACACAAAAAGGAAAACAGTCTAATATTAAGTGGACATGTCTTTATAAAGTTTAAAATTTTAGCTACAGTGGCGAGAACATGTTTTAGGTCTGGTTTAAGCGTTTTGCTTGCAAAAATTCCATGTGAATTATGCAGTGTGTGAAATTGATGTACACTTGTAATAGTCATACTCATACAGTCCTTTCTTTTTCCCCAGCATCGCTCCAGCCCATCCGTATACACACCGATGCAATTGTCCTAATATATCCCCACTATAAAAGTGCTCCACTTCAACTCTTTATGTTAGCCGTTAGGAAAGTATCAACTCCATTATGCTCCTAGACCACAGGGATAAAATATATAGAGTGATAAGAGTGAGCACTGCGTTACCCCGCTAACACAAAAATCCCAACGTATTTTGTTGTGAGTTGTTGATTTCCTTACTTCACTTGATACTTTTAGAAACTTGATTAATTTTCTGTCTTTGCAGCTAGAATAGAACTCCTTCGAATATTTGATGCGCTTATCTCTCGTCATGCATTTGAAAACTCGACCAAAGAACCAAACACTGGATATAACTACGATTATTACCACCTTCTCGTGGAATCAAGTTATAGATATCAAATAATTGGGAACAAATAGCGGCAAAAAATGATTAATATTAGACAGAATACTGGTAACATTGGATTTCTGGTGGAGATCAGGAGTTTCATTCATCTACATAATGTTTTTGTTGAAATTAATTACCTAAAATATCTCTTAACCTAAGAATTCACCTAGTCAAGATCATTTATAACATTTATTTTTGTGCAATTCGCTTTGGCAATGGACATACTATCAGTCCTTCCGTTAGACAGTTTTCATCTACCTACAAGAGGTTGCTTATTGAGCATGAAATCAAAGCAAAGACCACCGGAAATTGTTTAAAGTCCATAAAATACTCTTATCTGTCTTAAAGTAAGTAAAGAACAAGAAGGTAGCCAAATTAAGCTTGATTTCAATCAAATTGAGTTCATCCAAAAACATGGCTTGCTGGAAAATGGTCCTTTACATAGAGACCATTACTGGAATGATGTGCCAGATTCTAACTTTATCATTGTGCTCTCAGACTAAAAAATAGTGGTCATCACATATATTTCTGGATTGATGATGACAAAACTTAGACAAATCATATTTTATGAAAAAGTGTTTAACATTACTCTGTAGCTAACTGCACAGCCTCGATTTCTGTTAATGGAAGAACAACTTCTAGACAACAAAAGGAAATGACAGAGTATGGTAAAGTGACGTCATCTATGATATCATAAAAAGAGGCATCTTCTGTTGAAAAAAAAAGAATCGGTATGACCAGGAATCTACTTAACCTAACTATCGCGTTACACCACTTTGTTTTAAAACTTTAGATTAATTGCACATAGCCGTGAGAGGAAGAAAATAAACACAAATCCCACTTAGTATTTAGCAAGGACGTAGGAATTTAGTATCATAAATGGAGTAATTCTTGCCTGAGTTCAACAGGGACATACACTTCTCCCCCAAAAAAAAAAAATTCTCAGCGTTACTTTCTATCATTAATGATTACACACACGCACACTTTATATTTGGCTATTCTCTCCCCAACAAGGAAAGAATATAGATGACAGCTTTAGAAGATAAAACACCCTGTTCAGGTTACAAAAAACAACAACTATAAATCCAACCATTTTACTTTCCAGAATATTATATTACATAACTTCTTCAATATTTCCAAAAGTGAAGCCGTAATCAAGAGTTATTTTTTCGACGGCAATATTCTCCATAACTGTTTTTGTTTTTACAAATACGAAAATAAATCTTTGTAGATTTGTGTTCTTCTTTTACATGCCAATAAATAATATTTACTACTTTTTGTAAAATCAGTGAACACAGTTTGTAGCTTTTTTCTACACAAATTTTCGATTTGCCAATTTTTCGATAAAAATACAAAATCATCTTTAATTTTTTTTATCATATATGTTGTGTTATTTTAAGTTGATGAATCTTTTTTTTTTTTTTTTTTTTTTGAATTCATAATAATACATATCATATAATATACAGGCGCTATATTATAATGCATTATAGAATACCGTAATGATCACTCTCACCGAAGGGTTCTAAACATTATAAAAGTTGTATTGCCTATTGTCAATGTTATTTTTGCCCCCTTCTTGGCCCGAAGAACACCAGGTAACCTTTTGCTAGTACTATATAAAACGAACATATTGTATTTTTAATTACTTATATAATTGATAAGAATTAAAAAAGGGAAAATCCCTCAAAGACGTCACAACGGATAAATTTTACCTTCTTTAATGGCCAAAAGTGGGACTGGACCGGACAACAGTCCTTGGTCCTGAATAAGAACCGACAAAACTTGACAATTTGCGATTGCTGTCAAAATCACAAATTTATTTAAAAACATCTCTGAAACGACCAGTGTTTTTTATGTTATCAATAAAACAGAATTATTTTTTATATGGGCGATTTTAGCGAAATCCTCATAGACTTCTTACCATTCTTTCAAGACTACAACATCTTGTTCGTAGATTTAAAGGAGATTCTGGCTCTTTTTCACTCAATCTATATGAGTCTTCCTTCGCCACGCCCATCTTCTGAGGATGTTTCTTTAATGGAATACGACCAGTCACCAAAAATACAATTTAGTTTATCGAGGTTCAATATCTTCCATAAGTATAAGTATGCTATAACTGGCGTTGACATTTTAGTCATAAAAAAAGAGCGCAAGGAGAAGGCGGAAGCAATATTTTTGGTACCCCTGAGTTAACCAATGTTAATATCAGCTCCTTGTCTTATGATATTGAAGAGAAAAAATGAATTACTACTTGATAAAAGAGAACCTTTTAGATTCAAAATAGTACTGGAAAAATATCATAATTATATTTAAATTCATATATATTTATTTTACTGATAATTTTTTAAACAATTTCACTCAAAGATAGACATATTATCACTAGAGATGAGATTTGTACAAGAGAGTGAGGAGAAGGAGGGAGCGAGACATATGATATTACTGTATTTAGACAATTGTTTGTTAATATCATCTGTTTGTTATATGATTTTGTAGGAGAAGATGAATTGCTGCTATAGAGAAGAAAACCTGTTGCAGTAAAATAGCATTTGTGAAAGCAAAATCTCATAAAAACATATATCTTTATTTTATTATGCATTTGAAAAACAATTATACCAAAGATGAGTGATTATTTTTCTTCTAGAGGTAGATGTGAACACAACCACGACTGATTAAATATTCAACAAAAACTAAGAAAGAGAACAAGTATCAAGTGCAACAAGGGAATCGACGGCTGATAACAAAATACATTGTATATTTTTGTGATTTTTGTGATCGGAGTATATATAATAGTGTTTGTGTGTCTTATATGAGTACCCACGCTCTGGTCAGACTAAGAGTGCTAAATTTTTTTTTTGTTCTATACGAAAAATTTGTTTTTGGAACTCAAGGGTGGTATCGATAAAATCGAGCAATTAATTACAAACTACCGAACAAGAATACTTCAAAGATAATGGTGATGGCCGATTTTCTTATACTTCATTTATGTTTTTGTGTGGAATATGAACAACGGAAAGAATACAATTGGCTTTTTCCCTTCTGAAAAAATTTGAGATGAAGTTTAATCAGGGAAAAATTTCTGTTGATCCATTGGAAAAAGTCCGATATGATGGAACAAATCAATTGTTCCAAGGAGTAGAAATTCCGAAGATGAGAAAACTATCTTCCCAATGTTTAGTTGTTTTTTTTTGGTGTGTGTTTTAAATATAATACGGGTCTTCATCCCAAACACTATGAAATATATCATGTTAAGAAATAATGTAAAATTATGAAAGAAGATAATTATATTATTTGTATATCCCCAAGTTATTTATTTATTAAATATGGAAAGAAAAAATAAATAAAATCTAAGCAGTGCCAAAAAAAAAAAAAAAAAAAAAAAAAAAAAAAAGGACAGTCTCAAGATAAAGAAGGTATATATTTATTTATTTTGATAAAATATTTACATATCAATAAAGTAATATATGGGGTAAAATTTTTTATCTCTACATCAACCTATATGCACTAATGGGCTTATAAAAAATGAAAGAGATCAATCCGGCAAATCCGGCAAAACAAAATTATTTTCTAAGTTAGATGGAGTACTAGACATTACAATCCAATGTATCTAGGAACTTCAATAGTCGGGACAGATTCTATTTCTAATGTTGTTGTTGTTTTTTTAAATTATTAATACATTTATTACATATATATATATAAATGTTCAACATCGACAAATATATTAGTTTAAATATTATTTGTTTTATGTACAAATAACGAATTTTGAAAAATTGGACTAGGTGTATAGAAAAATCGATATAACTTCTTTTTAGAAAAAATAATACAACATATATATATTTTTTTTAAACATATATATTATAAAATAAATAATTCTGGAAAATTTTGCTGTAGAACATTTTTCCAAAAGGATATTTAACTTTGACAAACTTTATAAAAATAAAGTGGATGGCTCAGTGAATTAATCCATTAAGAATCATTTGATCCAATAGCTTTAATAGTTTAATTGTAGATTAAGAAAAACAATAATCCTACATAGAATAATGAAAATCTTGTATATTTTGGACATGTAAAAAAAAAAAAAAAAAATCATCAAGATACTTCCTGAAGTCCGGAACAAATACTCTGGGTTACGCTCCGTCCTTTATGAGCATTCATGAATATTCGTAAAGAAACCGGGAATTAACATGGTTACCTTGGCAATTTGAAGAATGTTTGAGAAGAGAGTAACTTCGTTGTCATGATGTTCCATTAGATAGGTGCTAGTTTCTTTGAGAGGAAATAAATAAACTCAAGTCCTACTACGTATAATAAGCAAGGAAATATGTGGGAATTACTCCGTTTTTGATCCTTAATTATATTGTTTGGGTATGAGCAGGATCCAAAATGAAGATTCTACGTATCGCCATTTGGGATTAAGTTGCCAAGGGGTTAAAATGAAGTAATTGTAAAATGACGTATTTGATGATTGAAACTTCAGAGAAATTCTTAACCCCCAATTGTTTATTCATAAAATAATACCATTAATTCATACAAAAGTATGCATAAATTATTATCTCATAATTCTGAATATAAAATAAAATCAACATAAATGTCTAATTTTTGCGTGGGGCATTCATCAGTATTTAATTATTAGTACAAGTATTTACATCTATTATTCATAATGTTAATTTGATTAAGACAATGCCAAAACCCTTTTACATGTACAACGCCATATTAATCATATCACAATCCCTTTACCCTTACACCTTACGAATCGACGGGTATTCTGCCTCCTTTTTTCTTTCACTTCCCCTACCCCAAGCAAACACTTGGAAGGATCGCAGCCATTTTGACTGTGAAGAAAAGAGTAGATGGACATTGGACATTGTTTTATGCTTTACGCACACTACTCTGATACTATGGTATAACCCCTTTTTTCTATCTAATATTTTTTTCTCCTTCAATATTCTCACACCAACATTTTTGTTATTTTTTTTTAAGTTTTACTTTAGTTTCATAATAAAGAACAAATTATAAAATTCTGATTTACACAGTTTTCACACTAATAAGGACGGACGGCGGGCCACAGTATAAGTTTGTGGTGGTTAAGGAATTTTGTAAAAGTTTTAATTTTATTCACGAGACATTGAGTCCCATTTATCTCCTGAGTAATGAACAAACAGAAGCTGCAGTTAAATCTATGAAAAGACTCGTAAAAAAATATTGGAAAAATGGAAGGTTGGAGACATACAATTTTCGTAGTGCTTAATTGGAGTGAAGAAATACAATTAGGCTAGATAAACTCTCACCAGCAGAGTGGTTGTTCGGAAGGAAAAGGAGAAAACTAATTCTTGCCATAAATCACAATACAATCGTTTTTGAGATTACAAATTTAAGAAATCGGCAAAGGCAAGACAAATGTTAAACAGAGATGATAAACACTTCTTTCTCAATTAGAAATGGGTGAATGTGTTGTAATTCAAAATCCAATCTCAAGAGAATAGGATTCTATTGGTATCATCAAATCAGTGAGGGAGAAGGATAGATGCTACATCGTCCAGGGAACAAATGGAGGAACATACTTGAGAAACTGAAGATTCTTAAAGAAACGTATTCAAAATCTAAAAAAGAAATTAAATGAAGCGTCGGATCGTGAAGCTCATGAATCGAGGAGAAGTCAGCGTAAAGCTCAGAAGCCTCATTGTTTTAGAACTTAAAGATTTCAAAGGGGAGTTGTAGTATTCTATACAATTACCATTACATCACTATGTTCGAGTACTTAATGTTTGTTTAGTGAGATATTTATTTTAATAAAATCAGTGTTACTTCGAGAGTCTTACTCGCATGTTGTTCCGGTCTTATTTATTTAACAGTATCGAATATTTTCATTGATACATTTTTGAAGGATAATTATTTTATTAAAAAAATGCATAGTTGAATTAGCAACATATCGGGTTTCAATAATTTTGAATTATTAGATAATTATTTTTTTCGGATTTTACTAAGTTCTTTAAAATGTTGGGGCTTTCAGAATAAATCCAATTCAAATTACACAATTTGGGAAGACACATCAATTTAAAATCCATTAAGACATTGAATTTGATGTCATCAATTTTTTTTATTTTCTCCGTTAGTCTAAAATTATTTGCGTAATTATTAAAACAATTTTAAAAAATCGTGTTATTATTTCAAAATTTTCAGATCTCTACCTCAATCCAGTTTTCACTCTTTTTCACAAAAAATTTAATAAAAATCTCGATGATCTGTGGTGTTATATTTTGTAAACCAGATAACTAATGGATGTTTATAATATGGTTCTAACGTTATTTTTCAAGAAACGCTTTCAATCCTTATTATGTTTTTGCGATGAAGGTTTATAACATTACCTTTATTCATTACTGTTAAATCATTGTTATGTTTCACGTCATTATTTTTATTGGGTCACACAAACTCTCATACCAAAATGAAACAGAAAAAATGTCCAAAGTCAATTAGTCGTTGTTGGGGTTTTAGTAGTTAGTAAGCAGTTTAAAATATCGCTCTCTCTATCACTAGGTACCTGGAGAGAAGAATTATTATTAATATGGGATTTACCATGACGTTGTATGTTTAATGTGTTGATCATTAGTAAATGATATAATATCATGTAGTTGTATAAATAATCGGTCGTCATCATTATTGGATCGTTCTAAGCATAACTGTAGTTAGCCAAATAAATAAATCATACCAACTGCCATATATCTCTTCAGTACTCTCAGACTATCATCATAGATAAAAATAACAGGCCAACTGTTATTATTTACTCATCTCTATTATACAAATTTTGAAAGGATTTTTTCACAACTTTATAATGACCAATGCTGTAGAACACATAATTTGAGAAAGGCGATTTACAATCTCTCCATGCATGGAAGAAATTGTAAATTGTCATCTTTGAGGTCCCAGTCTTCTCCCGAAGGCCTTCTGCAACAATCCTGCGCGTAGACAGCTAATTTTTCTACAACATTGCTCTAAGGAAACTTGTCAAAAAAATTCTTTTAAAATTTACATTATAGAGATATGTAAATAATATCAAATCATGACGTTTCATTTCATTAGCTCTGAGTACCTATGAGATGAAGGAAATAAATACAAAGTTCAGTCCGTATCTAGTAATGATATAAATAGGAATTACTCAGATGTTGATCCTCGATTAAATTTTGAATGCTACAAGGACTTAGATTAGATTTATAATTCGTCGGAGTTACTATCCATCATTTCGATTACTTTATAATTTATAAGTATATGTTCACTCCTCAAGATCGAAAGAATAATGAGAATAGTTTTACATAATAAAGCATATAAATTCAAGTAGCATTTACAAAAAGCTTTCCCATTATAGTACTTTTTTTCATCTATGATCATTGTCATAATATTCATTCATAATTTTTAAATGAATTAGTTTTTGTATATATTTAATATCATTAAAATCATATAAAATATTTTATTCGATACTGCATTATAAATTATAATATTGCAAAGTAATAATTTACTAAAAACGTACTTATTTGTATACGAAAGCCAAATTTCTTCATATAAATAATAAAATAGCCAATATATGTATATATACAAGGAGAAATCAAAAAGAACATTAATTCATGTTTTTGTGGAAACGGATCATAAACGTTTTTTTCTTCAAATGTCTATTTGAATGAGATACATATTTTCATTATAATATAATCTCAACTTATTGAAGTTCTCCTTAGGTTTACATATAATTTATTATATTAAATAACATAATAATTCCAAAAAAAAAAAAGGAAAACCACTTTCAATGAAGTCAAAAGGGATCGATTTTATCTTCTTAAAGGATGGACAAGAAGCACTAGATGGGACTAGACTAGACTGGACCAAAGTCATTACTCTAATATAAGGACCAACACAACAATAGCCAAGATGTATCAAGTGAAACGAGGGAATCGACAGAAGATTACAAAATACAGTTGGCATTTTAGGGTTATGCAATGTAACGTCGTGTATTCTATGGATGAAGTTAATTACATTTCTTCAAGCCTCAACTAAGATCATTAATATGATTAATTAAGGTGCCACTAGTCAATGACTCCTTTTTGAAAAGGCTCATTATCCTAAATCCGTGACTTCTTACTTTTCTGTCCTGATAACCACTATCACTTTTTTTAACCTTTATTCATATTAGAGCGAGAATATACATTTTTTTTTTTTTTTTCAGCAGGAAAAAGGAATAAGCCTGGAATAAGATATATGATTACTTAAGACAAGCATCGAGAAATTTGGAAATAAACAAGGGTATAAGCAAAATAATTTCCTTAAATACAAGGGGGAGGGGGGAGACCAAAATCGCTTACAAGATATAAGAAGGGCAATATCATTGTCATGTAATTAAATGGTCCTTTTTTTATCTCTCGAAGTTATCACTATTACTTTACAAAATGGGGGGGGGGGGGTATTTACATTAATATCCAAATCAATTGATAACCTAACATTATTAAAAGAACCATCGAGATTGGTGATTGGCCCAAGATTTTTATTCCAACCCAAAAAGGTGGATTTTATTTAGTTAATACTTATGGGCCGAAGGTTAAGTCTTCTACTTTCTTTCAAGCCATAATCAACGTTTATAAAAATGATACATACCCTTTTTTAGTGACAAGAGATCTCAATGTAGATTTAGATAAAACAGGTGCACAATATCCAAACTTGCACATACTGTCGAAACTAATTTACGAACTCAATTTGAGGGATATTATTCGTATTTTAAGCCCAGAAGATAATGTGTCTGGGAGATTAGGTGGAAAAACTTATCAAATTGATTTGGCACTGGCTTCTTCCTCTATACTTACTAAATTAAAAAAAAACCTTTTTATCATCTTTGTTTTGCGTCTGACCATAAGTTGATTGAAATTGACATGCAATATCAAAGTAATTATACACGACTTAGAATCCCTTGATGGGTGATTGAGGATGAAAAATATATTAAAAAACTACGTACAAATCTAAATAATTGTTTTAACTCTGCGAGGAAAGCAAAAAAGCTTGCTACTAAATTATCATATACGAGTCAGTCGAAATTTATAATTTCATTGGAAAGAAAAGGAAGGAGGATACTTCCTTTGATAAAGATATAGAGAATATGCTAAAACATAATTTGATGTTCATAAGAACTATTACTTCTGACACAATAAACATATTTCAACTATTAGAAATAGCAGAGTTAGAATTTAAGGAAAACTGTGATTAAGAAAATTGTTCTCCTGAACTCAATGTAAGAGGGTTCGCGCCCAATCATTTCTAGAGAAAGAAATATACTTTATGTATATGGATTTCACACAAGATTCCTAGGTGAAATGGGATAAATGTAATACTATAACTTCTTCAGTTCAACTTCATCTGTCCAATTCAAGTTCATCCCAATCCATTTATAATCCTTACTTCATTTAGCTTTTGAGCAACATATCCAGACCTTTTATAATAGAATATAAATTGTCTTCCAGTTTTATGTTTTTTACATTTTCAAATTTTGTTACTACCTTTACACGATCTTTAGACATGGTGCTAATAAAACCTTCTCCGCTTTTGTTATAGTTTATTCAAAGAATTTCTTCCTCCAATAAACAATGAAAATCATTTTTTTTGTTTATTGTATAATTTAGAGTTTTAGGGATGAAAATTTAGATGACCACGAAAATTTACACTTGTTTTCCTTTTTGACAGTTGATCAGTTTGACAGTAGTGAAATGCAACTTAACTTATATTCTCATTATCCTTTTCAAAAGCCTCCATGTGTAGGAGGGGGAGTCGTCTCTGATTCCCCTTCCTACCAGGTTCGAAATTTGGGACTCTATTTTTTCCGTATAAGTTTTACCACACTATGAGGGATCCATCTTCAGAACTAAGACTTTATTGACCCTTTGAATTTTTTTAATGTCACATATCAATTTCAAAGATTTTTTTTTTTTAATTTTATTATTTCAATGATAATTTTTTTAATATGACACATAAATTAATTCAATAAATATCAAATAGACATATTTACGAGCACGTTTTTCCCATGCTTACTACCATGTAAATTGGGATATTTAACAAAATAAAATTTTTTTTCGATCATATGTATTCATACCCAAAGAGCAAAATGACCTAATACTTTTTGACATGGACTCTAGTTTCTTCAAATATTGAATACACTTGGTATAAGTCCTTAGCAAATTGAGGAAACCACTGGAATCGAATTTGGCCGACTCTTCTGATAGAATCTCCGAAGGTTATCGAAATTTGTTAAATAGCTTTTGCAGACTGTTTTTCTATGTAGTCCATAGATTATCAATAGGGCTAAAGACAGGATTTTGGACGGGCCAGTCTATGACCCTAACCTAATGACTATTGACCCTTTCTTGAACTTTTTTGAATTTGTGCTTTGGGGCTTTATTTTGCTGGAACCACCAATCTTTTCCAAGCTTAAGCATCTTAGCATTGATGCCAATACATATCATGAATCTCGATGTACTCTTCCATTTTCATGATCCCAACAAATTTGTGATGTTCTCCAGTTCTAATGTCAGCAAAACAATCCCGTATCATGATACTTCCACCACTGTGTTTCACTATTGGATTATTGTTTTTGGGGTTTAATACTTAGCCCTTCTGTCGCCAAATGTGTCAATGCTGGTTGTGGCCAAGTAATTCCACCTTTGTCTCATCTGACCTCAGTAAAGTTGCCCAGTTGTTGAGTTAATCATTTTTGTGGTCAGTGGAATACTTCAGTCTGGCCTTTATGTACATGTTTTTGAGAAATGGAGTCTTTCTTGGCACCAACCACAGAACCCATTCTTGTGCAACCCCTTTGCACAGTTGATCGTACAACTAAAGTTCCTGTTGCTTTCAACCCCTGTTGGATGAATTTGAGAGTTGTTGTTGGATTCTTGGCACTTCTCAGTCTGTATATCTCACTTTTGTTGAACTCAGCTTGGACTTCCTACCATGTCGAGGATGATTCTGTACATAACCAGGTCTTTTGAATTGGGTGATAATACTTCGGAAAGATATATTTGGGATGAAAAACTTGATGGAAATGTCCTTGTAGCCATCACCTTAATTATGGGAATTGACTACAAGCTGTCGGACGTCCTCACTGTACTCCTTGATCTTGATTGTTGAATAAGACTGAAGCAGGCAATTTGCTAATCACAATTTTATAGCTCAAAAGATAGTTCAAAGAAGTTCTGGATCCCTGGAATACATTATAGAAGTCTATTAATTTTTCTTGACTTCACCGTGATAAAAAACTCATAAAATGTATTTCTTATTTTTACCTTTTTGGGGGTGTGTGAATACTTTTGAAACAGGCAAAAATTGTTTTCGAGGCATAAAAAATATTTGTTATAAGAAGTTGATATTTTTAGTCAATAAATAGTCATTATTATCAACAACATTACTAAAAAGAAAATTGAAAACAATTGTTTCCTAATATAGATATGGCAAATATTGAAAGGGTACGAATACTTTTAGGATCAACTGAATGTGTGGTAAGTTAAGATACTTAAGAATTATAGCTAAATTTTAGGACCTTTATTTGATTTATTAGACAAAAAATACCAGGATATTTTATTTCATAAGGGCGTTGCTAGCTTCCATCATTTGGGGTAGGTGAGGGGTATTAACTACAAACATTATTATCACTTTTAAATATATATATTTTTAAATAGGTATATTTTAGATTTATCCTAGCGTTGCAGGGGTGATTGGAGGGTATATAAATAAAGAATGAAGAAGACAGAGTGAGGGATATTTAAAGAGAAGAAGAAAGAGATAGAGAGAAGGAAAAACATACTTTAATTCTGTCAATTTCAGATGTAGACTTATAAAATAAGCCGAAACTAAAGGACTCTAGGGAAAGAGCGGTTAAGGGAAAAATAGACAATTCAATCTTAAAACAAGGAAGACTATGTTCCTTACACCAACCTATAATATTGTGTTATTGTAGTGACTTAGTCGCCCTAATTCTTCTCTTTTCACAAGGGGAGTTGGCTTGTTCAAACTGGCTGCGTGCATAGAGGAACATGTAGCAGTTTCTAATTTTAAGCCAATCAGAATTGAGAACTACTAAACCCTACCTTCTTTACTTTGAGTGTCCACTCTTTGGCTAGTGTCCTTTACCCAGCACGATCTTGTGTTTATTTTTATTCATTTACACTTTGTCGAACAGACATTTTACAAAAAAAAAAGAACTAATAAATATATTTGATGATGATTCTTATTCATGTTAGATAAATCTAGATATGTTTGTCATTGAAGTAGTCTAATAGATAATTACATATTATTGGAACAATAATCCTTATCAAATATATTTATTATTTTTTTGTGGAATGTGTTCAATCAGCAAAATGTCCGTTCAACAAAATGACATTCGGCAAAGTGGCTGTCAGTTATGAGGTTTTTGCCAAAGTTTCTGCAAACCGAATAAATCATATCGGAGATTTTTTACTGATCTTGCATTAAATAAAATATTTGAGCAAATATCGAAATTTTTAAGAATTTCCACTAATATCAATATGATACAGATATTGGATTTTTGGCACAGAATATATGGTTTCTTAATTCTGATTTGATATCACGTCTAGTATCTATGTCCATATTATACATAAATTTGTGTTGGTTTCCTTTAATGTATCTATTTATTGTATACAGTACTTGAATAAATTAATAGTAAAATAAGAAAGAATAAAGACAACTTCATCATTAGCTTCATTGATTGTTATATGGAGTTGATTGAGAAAATTATCTCTCTCTCTTTCTTAAGCACAAAAACTCGTGATGGAACTATATCATTTGATGTTCTCTCCTCAAAGTTAAAGAAAATAATAAGCATACGATAATCACAGATGACTTACAGACAAAAAGTAACTTGGGGGGCAAAGAAATTCTAAGAAAAGTCAGACACTTTTGAACATATGAGTAAGAACACTAAAGTAATTAGTTCGAGCACCCCCATATGAACCAAGATTAGATCACGCAGGTGATGGGAATAAAAGTAATGGAAAACAAGGCACGAATAAAGTTCCTGTGTTAACAAAGAGAACAAATTAAAAGGAAATTAACGAGAGGAAATTAAAATATAAAAGGAGCCAAGATGATCTCAAAAAGGACTTTACTCGTACTGCTAAAACAATTCTTGATAGTACGTACTCACCACTTGGTGAAAATAGTAATATAAGAGGTTTAATTCCCAGAAAATGGAAAGACACTTTCAAGACATGGTCCGTAGAGGATGTCCGTCCTATAGTGAAGAAAGAAATATCTGATGACAAAAAGTCTGAATATAAAGACTTGTTATAACCAATAAGCTTGGACGAGATTTTGAAGAATCTCTCTGAGCCAATGCATGTAAAGGTGAGGTTGGTTATACGGGGGTGGATATTCGTAATCTGGACCCTGAACTGATTAAAACACATTTAAATTCTGCACTCTTCAATGGACGACTTCATCCATTGCTGCTTAAAGCCTAGACTACTTGGATTCCTAAAGTTGAGCGGCCGGTTTCTTGGTCTGATTATCGCTCAATTTATGTCTTGCCACATGAAACTAGAATCTTTCATCGAATAATAAATGAAAGGATTAATATTATTGATATCAACCCTGAACAATTGGGATTTAGAAAAATTTACAGTTGGGCGATTAATAATTTACTATTACAAAGTATTATAGAAATGCCAAAAAGGAATCTAAAAAAAGATGCATCTTGCTTGGCTTGATATATGCAAAGCATTCGACCTGGTGAGCAATGATTCATTGAGTCGAGACCTTGATCTACTTAACAATTCCTAGCCACCTGATTTCTTATCAGTAGCCGAACACGTTCAACTAAAACTATAAAGGCTAAATCAAGTTTGCCTAACTGATAAACAGAAATTTTTAATTCTCAATGAAATATTACTACCACGGTACCTTTATGCTCAGATGAAGGGGAATGTAATAAATGAAGACCTAATCAAGTCTCAAGTCATACTGCGACGTTTTGAAGGAAGATAACATGCCCTTTCCACGATGTCCCAAATAGTTTCCTTGAAAGTAGAGTAAAGAGGGGTCGACTAGGCCAAATAAATTTATTGAAAATATGTTGCTTTTCGTTCAATGCAAGAATTGATAAGTTAAGCAGTTTGGGTAATAGATATATAATTGTACTTAAAAAATTAAACACAGGACTATTTAATAAACTTAAAGTCAAACATTTTGATAAAAATGTTCTAAATAAAGATGATTATGAGAAGGAGGAACATAAAAATCTTATTGGATTAGTCGACACCAAAATTCATAAATACTCTCCATATATAATGGGCCTTAGGAAATGGCTCACGGATAGAACCATTCCTGTGTGGAATTATGAATTTGGAATCGCTTGTAAAGTAATGGCTGGCAGCCTTCTAACTAAGTCTAAAGTTAGTAGTTTTAATGATGACTTGGGTGTAACAAGTGTGAATCGTGCAGTGATAGGGTTAAAAATTTTGAACATATTCAATAGCCATGTGACGTATGGCATTTATCGAATATTAAGACAAGATAAATTAGTTCGTTATCTAAATCATTACCTTACCAAATATGGGACCAGGGTAATTTCTGAGCCTATTTTTGATTTGGAGGGAGTACGAGTGAAGCCAGTTATGATAGTATGAATATATGAAGATATCCTTGGTCCTTGACCCAGCCATAACAAGAGAAAATACTGATATGCTAGACGCATATAATGAAAAGTATATCAATATTATATAAATAATAGTTTAGGTAAGGTTTATAAATACATATTATTATCCTATTGTAAACTCACTATTCGATTGATATGATATTAAGTATTAACACAGGTGGGAAGGATCACGTCTAATAAAGAAATTATAGAAGTATACAATTTAGTGAGTTTACATCTTTAAAAATAAGTGAGCTATATTAAAATCATAGTCATTCCTTCCGAATCCATTGATGTTGGTTATAACAAAGTACTTGAACACAGAATAATTATTCACGTTATAAACATTACTACCGATGAATCCTCGTCATATTACAATATACTATGTAGTGTTATTGGTTGTGTAATGAGAGGATATTGAAGAAGAGAAAAAGAGGATAGGATAAATGTCGTACTATCACAGTGGTGCGTAAAATAATAAACATTCCCTGTCAAAATGGCGGCGATCGTTCCTAGTGTGGGCTTAAGCTGGCGAAGTGAAAGAAAAAAGGAGGCAATTTGTCCTACGACTCGCCTGGAGGCTAGTCACCCATATAATATCCTCCAATATGGCTGAACATTGTTCTTCCTTCTTCTCGCCCACAATAGTAGGAGGGGGAGAGAGGGGAAGAAGTGAGAAGGGTTTGTGATACCCTGATACAATAAATATGGCGTTGTACATATTATATACATTTAAATGTGTGTTGGAATTGGCTTCATTAAATAAACACTTTTAAACCATGTATTAAGATTTAAAGTTGTAAAAATTGGTGCTTATGATTAAATACTGTTAAATGTCCACCCAAAAATTATACATCTACTATGTTGATTTTATTTTATTGAGCTTGTTCATATTTACCAAATATTAATTTGTATTCATTATTGTTTGTGGTATGATATTTTATTAATAAATAATTTTGGGGGGGGGCACACAAATTAAAGTAGGAATTTTGAGATGAGTAATCTCTGAAGTTTGATCCCTAAAATAAGTTGTTTTTTAATAACTTCTATTTAAATTCTTGGCATAGAACACAACTTTGTCCCAAATGGCGGTACTGAGATTGCTCATCTTGGATCCTGCTCATACCCAAACAGTATAATTGAAGATAGACACTGGAGTACCTTACCATTGCTAGATACAGATTGGGGGTTGTGTTTATATCCTTCATCTCATAGCCGCTTACAGACAATTTAATAAAACGTTATGACAGCTATTCTCTGCAACATTATTCGAATTATCAGGGATACCGTGGTAATCATGGGTTTCTCTTTTTTAACATACCGGTGGATATTACTATTTTGGTGATAACACGTTTTTTTGATGATTTTTGAAACTAACAAATGAAAGAAAAACATGTTTTCAAAACCCTGCCGAAATAAGACATCCTTTTTAGTTGCTTATAAATACAAGAACTCAATTGATATGTTGAGTTCTCGAGCTTTGAGGATTGAATAGTATAAGGAGATCTTCACAGTTTGAAGCTTAAAGTTGGAATGCCATAATCACTATAATTATTATTTCACAGTCCATTTCAAACTTAAAAAGTCCTAGCCTATGATGGAACATTGAACATCGCCGACAATGAAATTTTGAGGAACTTAAGAAAATTTTCAATTAGTTAGCTAACCTTCCCAATACATAAAGATAATATTCTCTTAGGGATGTTAGAAGTGGATATACCTCTCATGGATAAAAATTCATAAAACTTGTGTCCTACAATATCATCTGGCATAATAATTATATTATTATATCTCTTTAAGATATCTCCTTTGGTCTTTAGTTTTTGAAATTTTTAGATGATTTGCAATTATATCACCAAAAAAACTTTTTAGTGCTTGACGTATTAAGTTAGATGTTTTGTCAAGATAATGTGCTTGAATCCAGTATATATATTTTTAGTTGTTCGAAATATATATATTTTATATTTATCATTAGTGAATTAATTATATTTCCCTTCTGTATTTGTTATTTTTGTATAACAATTAAAATTAGTCGAATAAATAAAGTTATTAAAATGTTAACATACTTAAGATTTTTAAAAACTGATAGTTCTTTTTTAGGTATATGAAGGTATTGAAGTATATGTATATTTTAAATAATAACTTTCAATATTAAATAACACAAAAGACTAATCAAAGTAATTTAAATTTTAGCATTGAGATAGAATGAAAATATATGAAATATTTAAAAGAAAAATTGGAATTTAAAGGATAGTTATCAATATTATTAACTATGACACGTCTAATTAAAAGATTTGGTATACTATTTATAATATTATCTTTAGCTCTCTCACAATCAATGAAATATTATATAAGTTAAGAAATAATAAAAATCAAAGAGGGACCAAATACTCTATTTTTATTAATGTACAGATGTACTGCCAGTTATGTGTTCTCCTACATCTATAACTTAATATTATCATTATTATATTAATATCATAGGACAGGCTAATTTTTGATATTTCGGCAGAATCAATCCCCTAACAAAAAGCCCCATGCGAATAAGATCAGTTGTACTCTAACCATTGGATTGGGATTCGACTATTTCGGAGTTATTGGTGTATTACGAGGAGTGGCGAGTCGCGCCAATAAATTTTCAACTTTAAAGTTGGAGGCTGAGAGGCATTGTGGTATTTAATATACTAGGTACTAGGATATTGATTACTACACATCCTTGGTATCTTATTGCAACGTCAGTAATCACAGTCTCTTTATTATAGTACTAGCAGTTGGAGTGTGATTGGGGTTGGGAAGGTAAGTTTAATTAAATTAGGAGAATTATCATATATAGAACATATCTGAGTTACTAAGTATACTCTCGTCGAGATACTCCACATTAGTTAAAATCCGCAAGTTAAAGACAGTTATTCTGTTTTAGTCCCTTGGCTGGGTATCACCTATCTGCAATCCCTGTCTGTATCCCTGCCTTTCTTGTATTCATTAATACCCCTCTCAACTTTATCTATAAGTTGAAAGAGTAAGATCGATTACATTGGGACCCTGTGGACTAGTGTATTAGATAAGATTCCTTCTGTTGACTACCAAAATAAACATTGATATAGATGCATTAGCTGCTTCTGCCGAGGTTGTCCTTTTTGCAGATTGAACACGTTCGATTTGCAAGAGGACTTTTGTTACTAAAAATGCATGCAAGATCCATACATCAAAACGAGTATAATGACTACAAAGTTCACATTACGGGGGTGAAAGAAGATTGTGTGAGAACTTAAATACCTTTGAAAATTTTAATGTATCAAATCGTTATTATCGCCACTACTCAAACTGAAGACACGTCGCATAATGAAATTGGATTGATATTTCTTCTTTTTTCAAATTGATATTGATAATTTATTATGACAGCAAGTTCAATTTTTATTTCCTGATATTTATTTATTAAACTATATTTAGATATTAATGTTATTAATTGTTAATTGCAATAACCTGTGCTTACATGAATTACTCGATGTAGAGTAATTCACCTATTAAATAACATGAAGAATAAACAAATCATTTCTTGTTCAGTTCTTTAGTTATTATTTTTATTTGAAAATCCTACCGTGTATTGTTTGGAAATAAATGATATTTTTTCATCTGAACTTAATTGAGCTTGATCGGAAATAGTTTGACTGAAGCAATTATTCCAATAATATTTATTCACTCTGCAACCAACAAATGAATTATTTCATTAATTAAAATCTTATCGGTAATAATCCACATTTGAAGTTTCAAACGTCGTTGAATTATTACACTTAATCCAATAACTAGAAAACCTTAAATGAATTAATACGAGTTATCAATCATGAATTAAAGAAGAATATAGTTATTAAAACAAAAAAATTATTAATTATCTTCTCAAAAAGAGATTTATCATTTAACTAATTTTGTGTGTAGTGCAATATATCTTAATCTTATTTTGCTTTGTACAGAAAATCCATCTAATCTACTTTTATTTTTGTAGGCACACAATTGATGCCTAATTTTTGTTTGAGCACTGACAAATATGAAATACCATCTTTTCCCACTTTTTCTGAAATCCTGCCTATCAACAGACCAAGGCAAAAACATTTGTTTAATTTTGTTGGTGTAAGTAAATTTAAAAATTGACGTCATGTGAAGCATTACATACAAAGTGTACCTAAAACTTGTAGTAGCATTTAATTACTATTCTTTCCCTTTAAATTTTAATTAGAAGATTTAAATACACAACCATACAACAGACAAAACAAAAACAATCAAGTTTTGTTCTTATCAAATTCATCAACATTTTTGGAGCAAAAAAACAAAAAACAACGTGTATGTGATCTCCTCTACGCCGGTGTCAGTGCCAAAAACTTTGCAGAGACCGTTGGTATCTCAATACGGACTACTTATAGGATCAAGAAATTAATTAAGCATGGGAATGATTTTGAAATTGTTATTATGAACCTAATTAACTCAGATTTATGTAAGCAAGAATGTGGCTAACATCTGGCCTTCCACCATGTGGCTCTCTTTCAGCTCTGTCATAGACCCCCTGGACTTTGCAGTTTGGGGTGTCTTGGAGAGAATGTCTGCCTCACCTTTCATTCAAATTAAGATTCGCTTCGAGCTGCCATCATGCCAGCGTGTTACGCCATGGAAACGGCCTTCATCGTCAAGAGCCTTCAATTTGCGACGTGTAGGCTGTTATTGTTTGTAAATGAAGAAGAAATATTGAGTCAAAAATAAAGGTAAGTATAGTATTTGAACATATCACGTCTTTTCTTGATTCAATACAAATATCGTTTTTCTTAATTAGTCATGCTATTGCAAGTTTTGGGTCCCCAGTCTGTATGTTGAACACTTCTCAGATTCCTTAGGTTCTTGAAATCAAGACGTTTTAGAGGTCTTTTTTACAGGGGGAGGGGGAGAGGGGGCTGGGAGATTGATTTGATTAAACTACATGCAAAAATGTCATTAAAATATTTGGCGTCTACTTTTTATTTAGGATGGTATTTAAAATATTTGAAAGAAGTCAATTCGGATTTATGTATTTATATCACTTCTTTTCATTTTTAATGATCAATCTTGTCACTTTTATATTTCAGGAATAAATTTTTAAAAAAACCTACAGTTATTATATATTTGTATTTTCAATGTAGCACATATAAATATATAGAAAACAAAAATTTACATTTAAACAGGACACAACATTTGAAAAAAAAAAATGTTATAATTAATCTATCGTAAATTCAAAAATAAAAGAATGAAATATATTAAGTATAATTAACATACATACCAAACATCGAATCCGATTGCTTGTACTCTATTTTACGTCTTAGTATATATAAAAGACTAATTCCATTCATACTTCAATTCTTACATTAACTATAATTTAATGTTTATTTTCGTTTTGCTTTCTTTGGTAAAAACCAAGGCTATAAACTAAGTGGCCAAACGAAGATCATGTGATCAATATTTGGTCAAATATAATTAGCTACGCGACAATTTTTTTGTCTGCTAGAGTATAATAGAATATATGTTACTACAAAAAACCTTCATGAATTCACTTTTCTTAATTAAATTGAGGAACGTTCATTTTTTTTTTCCTTTTTTTTAGACAAACAATAAGCTATTTTTTCTATTGGTAGTAGAATCAAAATGAATTAGAAAAAATTGAATTAAAACAATCGTGTGATGATTGTATCGAGGAATTAAAAGAACTTTATTTATGGATAATAATCTGAAAATATCCTAAATAGATCCGTCCAAAAAAAAAATCCCTATAACATTTATTGCATGAATGTTTTAAATCCAATTTCCTTTATCATTTCATGACTGTTATACTCTAAAAAATAAACTTTTGTTAGTTTCATTTATGTTTCATGTAATAAATATTCCCTCTGTTGAACTCATCTGGTTAATTCAATCAAGGAATATTCATTACATGAAACATAAATGAAACTAACAAAAGTTTATTTTTTAGAGTATAACAGTCATGAAATGATAAAGGAAATTGGATTTAAAATAGTCATGTAATAAATGTTATAGGGATTTTTTTTTGGACGTATCTATTTAGGATATTATCAGATTATGTGTAATCAAGTAATGTGGTGTCTCAAAACTGTTGGATGTAGCTTTCATATCCTTCTTACCACTTTATTTTGTATCTATTGTAGACCCTAATTGAGGTTACTCATAGAGAAAAAAGAACATAGAAGCGACAATATGTAATAAAGTTATTGCAATAACGATTGATCAAAGGTATTTGAATGTAAAATAGCTATAATAGGACGTTCCATTTTTTTGTTTTTCTTACATTAATAATCAGTAATTAAACAATGATTTTTCACATTGATAGACTCTAATGCTACAATAAAAAGTCAAGTTATCAACTTTTTTCCTTTAGCTGCCGGTGAAATTTTAATTCACCTTCATGTCTAGAGATAAAATAATAATGTACATCAGTGGCGTCGCTATCCCTTATGAAGGGGGGGGGGGGTTCAGCCCCATAAAACTTTTCTGAAGCTCTCCCCCCAATTTTTTTAATCAGATCTTACATATATTTATAAGTCTTTTTTCGGTGTTATCATACAGGAAATCCAAATTGGTCAAAAAAATTAGTCTAATATTTAGCAAGTAGACGTATGAAAGAACAAAACATGTTCTTATGATATTTATTTGGGCCTCAAATGCCGTTTTCTGGCAGAAATAGAAGCTCATTTTCCTTATCTACTCTTCGTCCTTGTCTTTTCTATCTTTGTCTTTCTACATACTTATCTCCGTCTATTTTCTTCTACCTTCATTTTTTGTTTGTATTCCCTTCTATTCAGCCATGCTACGTGTACTATATATATAAAATAAACAAAAACATAAGGAAGTATATTTAAAATCATGATAAGTTTTGGACTAAGGCCCCAACAATGAGGAAAGTTAGCAACGCCCTTGATGTACAGTAATTCCTTGACATGTGAGAGTTATCTTTCTTCATGGACCAGTGTTTGAATGTAAAAGCTTGAAGTGGCTTTCACAATCTGTCTCCAACTCTCCACTAGCTCATGTCTTTATGAATGTTCGTATGTTGTGGTACTTGTATCTCAATGCATTACTGTATCATTGTTTATACCCTTTACCATAGCTGACATTCATTGCTGCAGGGTGAAGATTTTAATCTAATAGAGCCTTAATATGTCGAACCACCAACCGAAATCCTTTCTTTGTATGTATTTATTTATTTCTCTATGAGCCACACTTTTTGCCAAATATGTATTCTCTACCAAAAAGATTTTGTGATATTATCTTGTTTCAATAAGGAATAATATCTAAAAATATTTATCATATCCATTTAAAGTTAAGGAAAAACTAACCCTCAAAACATATTATTACTTAATTCTTCATTATGACCTACTTTATTTGAATTAAAAATTAATATAATTTATCAATTGTATTAAGCGGAAGTAGAACATCAATTTAAACATAGGTTTGTCTCATTACTTCAGTAAAGTATGCCTTGCCATTTCGACTTCTATTCTTGTAAACAGAGGTGGTGGTGTTATTTGGAGTTTTTGCCCCATTCTTGCTAGAACTAAAGGTTTGCGTGGAGAGTGCATGAAGAGATGATGGATTTGAGTGAGGATTATTGGAAACTCTTTCATCGAAAATGTTTGTTCGGACTGTACTGGGGCGTACTTCAAAACTACTAGAGTTTTTATTTCTATAAAACTTTTGAGCAAAAACCTTTCTGAACTTTGATCCTCGAAATATATATATGATAAAGTTGATTGATGAATTCACCGCCAAAAAGAAATGAGAAAGATGAATGATGCCATCAATAAACGGTGTTGATGGGCATTGACCCTGAAAAAGTTAATATAAAAAAGATTAAGACCTTAATTCATTCTATATTTTAGTTTATTATTTTTAATAATCGGATTTGAGTTTAAAGTTTGAAATCTATATTAATAAAACAAAGTTTGTCTGAGGAGGACTAATTTTTAACAACAAGCGTATGTACTGAGTGTTTTTCATTAAAAAAGAAAAGGGAAAGAAATTACACATAAAAAATAATAAATGTTACTTTAGATGAGGCATATAATACTAGAAACATGTAGGTGTAGCTTAACTGAGAAATTACTACAATGACATAACATATTTTTATACCAACATTTGTCATATTTTTATGAAAAACTGACTCATTTATTAGATTCAAATAGTCCAATATACGGTGTACGTCTGCAAATCGCAGGAAGTCAAATGCCTCGTGGAGAGTGCAAGGATGGTGATAGAAAAAATATTTATTTATACAATTAATTATTCACATATTCAACTTTCATTTCTCAATATGTCCACAATTTTGCAACAACCATTGTGTCAATTTTTCTCCTGGAGGCACTGCCGACTCTCACAACACATTTTTCATGCATGATAGTCAATTGCTCATAAATAGCAGCCTTAAGGGCGTTGACAGACGAGTAAGGGTTGGTACAGGCTCTACTTTCCGTATAGCCCAGATTCCGTAATTTAGAGGAGCACAGTCAGGGGATCATAGGAGCCAAAAGATAGAAGGCTAATTAACGACCCGTTTTCCTGTATTCAGTCTGCTGATTTTGACCAATTCAGTAAGTCGTTGACGCTTCCTTCTGACATATGAGGTCATTCCAATGTTGGATTGTCCCAGGATGGTGTCTTCCAATTGCTCCAAAAACTCGACATTCTTCAATTTGTTCTGCCCCCCACTTCCCGGCTACTGCTCCAGACTTTCTTCTTCCTTGATCTTATTCCTCACCTCATAAACCAGTGTCTTTTTGCAAGGTACAATCACACAAATGTAGGTCACTGATATTCCGGTGTGGAACATGTCAGCAACTCTTTGTATTGTGCGTCCATTTCAAACACTTGCTGTTATCTGAGCTGCTCAAAACAAGTATCACTTGAAAACTAAAATTCAGGCCTTTACAACCTTTGTTCTACAAAACCTCGGAATTTACTTTTTTTTAAATCGAAAATTGACTTTAAAGATCTTTCCTCAATTTGCTGACGCACAGTATATACCTTAACCTAAAAAAAAAGGCTTGTAATAGGTTTGATACTTGAATTTAATAATTTTATTGAAACTGTGATGTATGAATTTCATAGGCCTGATTTATTATGGAGATATATGTTTAAGTATTTAAATCAAATGTATATTTTTTTTTACCATAAAAATATCAGAAATGGTCTTTTGAACTTATGTTTTTTCAGTGTAGTAATTTCTCAGTTCTTTTATCCCATTGGAAGCAGGCTTGCATTTAGCCTTCACTTACACATTTCTAATATGATATGGATGAGATGTAGCAACAACCTTGTGTAGCTAAAGCTGAGCGCCTCATAATAAAGGGAGAGTAAATATATTTATGGTTTTGAATCCTTTTTTAGAATGGAAGTTTTGTTGTTGTATGCAACAAGAAAATGCTTTTATTTAATTTTCTCAAGCTGTATCGTTATTTATTCATTCTTTCGAAAAGAACATGTCCATGAAAATCAAGGAGTTACTCTCAGATATGTTCGAAATTCATATGAAAAAATACCTCTGCTCATAGATAGCTAATAACTGCGAGCAATACTGGGTACTGTCGCTTTTAGATTATAACTAAAAAAACATTCGTATTAGTTTTTAAGTTTAAAAGTATTACATAAATAGAAATGTATATTGAGATTCATAAATTATGCTATTCTAGTTCAATGGTTCTCAAACTTGTCGTACGTGGATGATTTACAACATTACAACCCTTACAACATTTTTGTAATCATAATTTTTAATATTTAATAAAAGATTTTCTTTGTCAACTTTAGAAATACATTTTTAAATAATAACATAAATTAAATTAATAATGTCAAAGAAATAAGAAGCATCTTCTTTTTAATTATCTAAAAATATGTATCTAATAGAAAGATAGTCATTCAACAATATAATTTTATTAAAAGATCATCCTCAATAATGTTATGTACACCTTTAAAGTTATGACAAACATCTAAATAATTATATCAAAGAAATAAAAAAACATGTCTTTTATACAAGCAGGTCATCCCACATAACATTCTGTAAAATATTAAAAGTTTTTTAAAATAGTAATTGATATTTTCTAGGTGGTTCACACTGCAAAAAGTTTTATAATCACTAGTTTTTGGTTTCGATCGGATAGTCCTAGACCTGTCTGATACCGTTATGACTTTGAGTAGATCAAACTAATTCAGTCATTTAAAGTAGTTAATTCTACACCTGTATAAATAATTTTTTTACCTAGATCAGTGTTCCAAATGAAAAATTCGGTCAGCATCAATCATACAAAATATATGTCTGTCCCATTTAAAATTAGGTCAATTTCGATTCTACGATTCACGTATTAATTTATAAAATTAATTGTGTTACATAATACGTGAAGTCCTTGTGAGGGTTTTTTTTTTTTTTTTTTTTTTGGAGTTGGTAATCTGAAGAATTAATTTTCATTTCCTTAGCCGTTGTTATTAATATTAAACTATATTCAAAAGCTGCTTAAAAATTCGTTTGTGCTCATAAAAGACGTAAGAGTTGTTGTAAAGTTATGATTTAAAGTAGTTGTTGGAGTCAGAGTAGAATTGTGGTTGGGGTCAAAATTGGAGTAATTATTGAGAATGTTCTTGTTTATTTCCTTCTCCCCCTCTCTTGCCACCGCTGCTGATTGTAGCTGATATAATGAAACGTTATGGGAGCTAAGCTGCTCTTCTTGAAAATATTCAATATGAATAAATTACATTTACATAAATCATAAATCCGAATAAGTGAGGAAATTAGTCCAAAGATTAAGACAAAAAAAATAAATACCAAGATTTGAAAACGATTAAATTTTTGTTTAGAGTCTGAGAGGTGCAATGGACCGAAATATCTCTTCAAATCGCTCATGAAAAAATTGTTAAAACTAGTCTTGGACTAAGTCTCAAAACCAATATTAAATTAATTATTTATAACTTATTTACCCTTTTGGTTAAGCATGTAAGAACTTCATACAAATCCGGGATTATTTTCAAGCTTTGACAAGAGACAAATACAACAACGATGGTAAGAAGAATTTTTGACATCTGGGCTTCATCTTTTGAGAGTTGTTGGGATTGATTTATTTGGACTCCAAGTCTTTGACGATCCACCATTGCTCGATGTGTAGTCTTCATAATCGATGTGTTCAACACAATAAGTATAATGTAGGGAATGAATTCGATCAAGAGGAATTTAGACCAAAAAATATAATATGTGCTGAAATAAAAATAAATTAAATCTTTTTTTAATAGTAATATCATATTAACAAATTTTTTATTTAATTAAACAAATATTAATTATTTGAAGCAAAAAATCTCAGCATATTGTACATCAACATAAAAACAATTTTGAAGAAAAAACAAATAAAGGCAAAATTCTAAATTAATTTTCTATTACAAATCTATGTATGTACGTATACATTTAACCCAATATCTAATAGATATATTATGGGTTTTGTATTCAAGCTTACCAAGGATTTTTAACTAACCTATATATGATTTAAGAGGAAATTAGTCCAAAGATTAAGACAAAAAAAATAAATACCAAGATTTGAAAACGATTAAATTTTTGTTTAGAGTCTGAGAGGTGCCCCAAATATCTTTATATTTATTATTAGTATATAATATGTGATACATTAAACTAAAAACAATCTTGAACAAAACTCAAGAAAAGGAGAAAAATCCAAACTATTATTTATTTGACACATACATACTGGTCAATATTATCTTATAGACATATTTAAGTCAATGATAGGCTTTATATTCAAATTTGTAGAATGAATTAAGATGCCCCAGAATGTTAGTAATAGTTAACAAGTTTTATTTGATTTGAGACACTTAAATTAAAATGTATTTATTATTCATTTCTTGTGACGATCTATTTTGGCTACTGTAAGTGCAATTTGTTACAGATTCAAAAAGTTAATAATAATAATAATTTGTTGGAAAAAGATGACAATAATAGAAGATTCTAAATGAAATTTCCAATCAATTTTTCCTTTTGTGTTAACAGGCCACATATCTTGAATATAGTTGTCCTTTTAACAACTAATTACATCAAACTTTTTTACATTCAGTAATCATCAACTTGAATTAGATTACCCAGTAACTTAATATTTAAAAAATAGCCTAAACAATACCGATTTTTTGGAGAAAGATAAAAAAAGGATAACTGATAGATGAAATAAAAAAAAAAATACTGCTCTACCAATTATATACAGTGATAGATTAATCGATTACATGGGTCAACAAATTTTTGACCTTCAATTAAGATTATGTTTTTTTTTTTACCTTGAGAACATTAAAATTTCCTTTATGAACCAAAATGTCTGTTTTTGTTACTTACGGTGAACAACATTTTATAGACCATCAATAACTTTTCATAGCTTAATTAATATAAGAAAATATTTTTTCAAGCAACAAATCTTATATAATTTTAAACATAAAATTTTTGTTTTATTGTGAACCCTCATTTATATTTAATTAAAATACATTTTCTTCGATTATGAAGAAGATCCAAAAATAAAATAATTTTGACTCTCAAGGGTTGTACTTTCAAACTAAATTGATATTTTTTTCTTTGCTTTAGACCTTTCAAGGTGAAAAATAACAATAAGCCATGCTGCTGAAGGAGGAAATATTATTCAAAAAAACCTGTGTAGGCTACAAAACAAGAAGTTTTGGTGATAAATGCCATGTTTAGTCTCTCGGGATAGAAATAATCAGGTGCATATTATCTCATTCATAGGGCCCAAAAAAGGTAGATTTTTTTTTCTTGTGTAATTAGGAGAAGTTGACAATTATTACTGATATTTAAAATCCAATATATAAATAATAAATACGAAATCAGCAATTTAAAAAATGAAAGAGATTAAAATTTTTTAATTACTCATCTATTAAAACCAAAAATGTGGCAAGTGTGTTCAGCTTTTAACAGTTTTTTCGCACTCTTGATTAATTTATTAGACCCCTGAGGAAATATCCTATTTAACATATTTTTCTAACCCAGGAAAGTATAATTATAACGATATATTTGGAAAATAATGATAAAATGAAAACGTCATCAAGGGTGTTAGCAAGAATTTTTGGGGTTTTTGACTACGATTTCTCTTTAGGTATGGAGGATGTCGGATTTTTTGACAACTGTGATAATTTTTTTTCTATAGATAGAAACGTATCCGGGATAAAATATTCTCTTGAACTCAATGAACATATGTTCACGTCTTAGTCGTCCATAGAGAAGGAATTACACTAAATGACTTTAAAAAACAATCCTATGTTTGAAGGCTTTCCTGGTTAAGGCATGGGACCAAATCGGTCATCATGTTGTCTGTGCTGCTGTCAAAGACTTTCCTCAGACTTGACGGCAACTGTGAAGTCCTGTTTTAACTGTTTGCAAAATTTGTTTAAATTTTTTTTTGATATGTTGCAGAAAATTATATGTACAAAGTTTAACTGTTGTAATTTCAAAAATAAACTTCCTATTACCGTTCCTTTGAATTACCCTAATATCGGTACACCCTGAAATATTTTTTTAGGTTCGCAATCGAAACATTCAATTATATCAGCATTAATTTTCCTGTGGTTTTATTCTATTATAAAATTCCCCCTAGGGTATTTATGTACTTCATATTAATGATTTGATTTACCTGTAATAAATATTATTCCTGAGATCGCTTGGTTGTATATATGCATCATGAGTTTTTGTTTCATTATTATAGACGTATTCAGTTCTTAGCTCGTAGAATTTTGGTATGTTGAAGAGAATTGAAAATATAATGGTACCACTAATAAGTCCCTTTTGTATGCGTTTTTCACCCAACGGCCATTTTACAGCAAAGTATCTAAATAAGAAAAAAAAAATATTATTTCTTGGAATGGAAGTTTTTTTTTAGCAATTCAAATCGGAGCTGAACTAGACATTCTAGAACTTAGTAATACCCCTTAAATAGCATTCTCCCCACTAACATTAACAATTTAAGTATAAATAATAACACTAAAGACACAACTTTGTAGAAAATTACTTGAAATCAACGGCCTTAAAATGTTGATTGTAATGTTGCCAGAGTAAACTATCTATTTTTTACAAAGGAATAAATTGATTGTACTTTGTAAAAAAATGAAAATAAAAACACCATTTGGTTTGTATTCCACCTTTTGCTTTGTACTATTTTATCTATATTAATAAAGCCAAGCTTGGGTTTGTGTATGCATGAATGTATGTATACAGGAAAACAAGTCACTGGGTGCACTGTATATAGTGCTCCATTATATATATAATAATAAATTTATTTTGATCTAAGGAATTAAAAAGTAATCGTATTTATGAAATATTCACACGCCTGCAATATTTTTTATTTATTGTTATGCATATGTACACCCTTTCAAATTTTTTATGTTATTTATTTTTATGCTATATTAACCAATATATGTATACATTCAAAAGTGTATACAGGGTGCACTGTATATAGTAATCTTGGATGTAAATCATATTAACATTTTATATATAAGAAATAATAATGTAGTCGCATTAATGAAATATTGCATGCGTGTATGTATAACAAAAGAATTTTATTCGTTTTTATTTGTGAAAGCTCTAAAGACTAAAATACTCATCAGTAAAGCTAGGTTTCAAGATTTGATAAACTACTCTTTTTTTTTTAAAGGTAAAAATCATATAGGAGTATACGTATATTATATTAATAAACACTTTGCAACAAAGTTAATGTCTTAACATAATATAGACTTTACACAAATAATTTACTATTATTTTTATCGAACTAATTTCACTCATACCATCAAGCAAGACAAAAATGTCTGCTATAAAACAAGTAGATTGGCATATAAAATAAAAAAATAAATACTAATAATCATAGTATATAAATATGTATAATTGTAAAATGAAGGGATGAAATTCATTTGTATATTATAATTTTCTCTTTAGTGATTTTTTTTTTTTTTTTTAGTCTTATAAAATGTAATTTCAAAAAAGATCAACACATTGGACAAAACTATAGTTAATTTTTAAATAATGATGTGGAACTTTCTTCCTAATTCCGCTTTTGCAGTATCAGCAGGTGTTCTATTATGATAGTTTAAAGGACGAGATCTTCGTTTGTTAATTGTTATAGACTTGTAAGAGCCAGAACCCACAAAAGAGAAAGATGATATAGAGGAATTTTGTCCACTGGAGGTTGAAAGAGTATAGGATTTGAGATTTTGTTGAACACTTTGAGTCAATGGAAGTTAATCTATTCCGTACACTGATGTTCGATTGACAATGGTGTCTGCACAGAGTTCGTACAAAGAAGAAACTTTATTTAACCTCCATAATTTCTCCATTCCGTTTCGTTTGAGGGCCATTCGAGCTAACTCAATAAAACTTTCTGATATATTAAAATTAACTAGAGGAGAGACTTCGAAAAATCCCATGGAGTTTTTCTCGGCGTAGTCCTCAACTTCATTTTGTCGACTTGTCTTCTAAAAGCTAAGTGCAATCTATTTCCTATTAAAATATCTTAGGAATTCCAGGAGCATGATCATTCACTTCTTTTAACCAATGATTGATACCTTCAAATGACCATTTGTTGTTTATATCATACACTAGTAATATTCCTTGTGCTCCACGGGAGTAAGATCTGATTATGGTGCAGAATCTCCCTTGTCCACTTGTGTCTCATAGCTGAAGTTTTACTCTTTTTCCATCAATGAGTATCATGGTAGTCTTATAAGCTGCTCCATAATTGCCGGAAGTCGAGCAAGAAAAAGGGCAATCCGATGCCCCATCTTGCAAACCTAAAAGAATCTTTTGTTTCCCAATATCGGAAACGCCCACTAAGAGGACTTTTAACAAATAATCATATCCCGTATTTGTAGAAGAAGGGTTAGGGGAAGAAGTTACTTCTCCAGGACTACTTAGATCTATATTTTGAATCACTCCACCTTACAGACTCATTCGTTATACTATAAAAATAAACCATTTTCGTCACTTCATTATTCTTTACATTTGATCAATTACTATCTTGATATTAGAAATGGAAATAATGATGTTGCACGTGCTCTTTTTTTTTTATTCAATGTTTTTAATTGTCCTTGTGGTAACATCTTCCTCAAATAGTTAAAAAAAGTTTCTCCTCTTCCTAGATTGTAATTAATGGGATCTGTATCTATCCATTATTCATAGGAGCTCATATTTTCCAATTTAGATATCCTACTCTTTATGTTCTGTTCAAGAGATCTCGTCTATGTGTGCCTTACTCGGGGGATCTCATCTTCTTTAATGGAATGATCGTTTATATTGCAGATGTTCCTTTGCATCAAGGGATGTGATAATGACTTCTGACCTTGTGAATAATTCCATTTATGAGCATAAATATATAAATCCCTCCACATCAACTAATGAGTATAATTCTATAATAACTAATGAGTTCCATAAAAAAGAAAGAATAAACACCTAAAAGCCCAAGTGAGAAACAAACAGATTTAACATCCTCCATCCACTGTTCTTTTATTGAAATTATCGAGTCCTTTTCTTCTTAAGTCAACTCTGCTTCGTCTCTTACTTTCAGAAAACTATTTCATTGATAAGAGTTCTTCAGTTTCCTTGATTCATATACCAGAAGTAATTACAGATATCATTTTTTTTTCGACTAGCGGCGATAAACAAAGCCTATAAAGGTCGACTTAGATTTAATGCTTATAAAGTTTAAAAATTATCATCCTTAATATTTACAAGTGAATCAATCGTATAAAATAAAAATATTAAAATTTTTAAAATAATGTTTTAGTGGAAAAAAAAAAAAAAAAAAATGAGTGGAGGGTCTCGTTTTGTGGAAGAGATAGCCTTTATTTAGTATCCAGGGTGGGGGAAATAGGCTTATCTTTTTGTTTAAAATTCGGTGGAACGTAAATATATCTTTAATAGTACGTCTATTAGACAAAGTGATGAGGCTTAGTCTTTTGATTTTGAATTCATAGTTCTCGTTATCTCTCAATGATGGAAAAATGACACAAACCTGGATTATATCTTTTCTATGGACTTAATCAAGTAGTTTTTTGAAGGATTCCAGATCTCAGATCTGCGCATTAAAATTGGAAGGACATAAAATTTATAAAAGTTTTACCATAAACGAAGGGTCACGAGTTTTGAAGCTTCTTTTAATAACTCCCAAGTTTCAATTGGCCTTCCTTATAATGTAGTGTATATGCCTCTTAAATTTCAGATCACAAGAGAGGTAAATTCTCTAAACCTCGATTAAAAATTTCTAAGCATACGAATAACTTCTAAACAAGCCATTATCGAAACAATAAATATTTCTATATAATCAGATTTAATGTTTAAGTAGGATACTGAAAAGTATTTGCTATTATAAATAAATTCAAAGGAATTAGACGAATTTTTATATATCTTGTGGTGTATAATATCTCAATTTACTAACAGAGGGTTAAGATACACATGGGCAAAAATTTGCGCAAGGAACTTTCACATACAAATCTATCTGATTTGCATATATTTTGATACTAACGTACAACTTACATAATTAACCAATAGTAAAAATAATCTTTAATTTCAATACTACTATTAATATTCATTTTATCCTATTTTAACTACTCTTTTTTTTTTTACTTTTTATGAAAAAATATTGGTTCCTTAATATGGGAATTAAAATCGATGTTGTCACTTTCGTCAGTCCATGAAAACGCCATAATATTATATTAAAGGATCTACGTTCGTTATTCATTAAATTCGTTTTCTAAAATCGCAATCATCTTTCATAAATATAACAATTTGTTGTTGTTCATGTCTGACGGATAATTTCGAAGAAAGTTTGACTTCCTTAAGATGATAAACGAAGAGATTGCAGGCAAGCTAATAAGAGGCTACATATAAGAGATTGAGTGTTTAGTAAACATTTGGTTCCAGCTTTGTCACGAAAATATTAACAAGAAATATTATGGAAGTGACGAGAAGAATGACTATTGCTGAATTAGCTGGAGAAGGAAACGGCAACGGGCCTATCATCAACTCCACTGGTTATCCCAGGAAGACCGTGTATGATGCTCTAAAGAACCTAAATGAGTCACCAAAGCCTTAAAAGTACAAAAGTAACCAGAAGAGGAGCTCAACATTCCTGCCACCCTCAAGAGGCCAATTTAGCCTTATTAAATTAATCATAGGTTGAAACTGGGCACAGACCGCTCTGTGGGTACAACAGTTAATAAGATAATAATATATATTAAGAATTATCTACCTTAATGCAATAGTTTAGTGTTCAAATTTATGGATTAAACTTTTTTTATTTTGTTACAATTTCTTGAATCATAGTTAATTAAAATATGAATTATTGTTTCTAGTCTATAACGGGTAAATTTTTATATTCAGTTGTATAACTGGATTCAGCTCTTTAACGCATTACAAATGAAGACTACTAATTCATCTGAACTACCTGCATTGGGCTTATAGTTCTATATGTATATATTTTCATATAACATATGATAGATTATGTCATTTATCGAATATTATTCTATAATCCTTTAGATTTAAAACGGGGTCTGATTGGAACCTATACATTCCAAATAAAATATTTTTTTAATGTTTATTTTTGTTTATTTAGTTAATTATATTTAATATTCTTTGGCATAGAAATGTATAAATTATATAAATATTTCGAAAATCAGTAATTCTCAATGTAAATGAATCTTTTCTCATAAATTATGCAAACAATATAATTATTCATTTGGTTATCGGTGAGGTTTTTATCAAATTTATATAGATATGTGACCTGTCAACACAAACGCAAGCTGGGATGATTTTTCTCAAAGTTGAGCCTGGATTATATTTGTATTTTGAATTAAATTACCTTAATTTTCTATAAATGAATTATTATATCGATAAACTATTTGAAAAATCTGCATTTTCCTATTAAAGATCTTTAAAAATATTGATCAGTTTTAAAGTCTGCGTAAGAAAATCGTACGGCGTCAATTAGAGCTCCATAGAGCTTGCATTTGATGTTGGGTTATAGAAACGAAATTCATTCCAAATTATCAGCTTTTATACGCTGTATTGTTAAATGAAATACGTCAAAGAACAACGGACGGTGGAATGAAAAAAAACCCAAGGGATTGCAGGTCATGTGATGAGCCAATGAAAGAGGCTGTGAAGCTCTGGTGAGATGCCAACTACCTCGAAGGGAATTACTCTTGGGAGTAAGACTCCGATTTCTGGCCTCCGAGCTTATGACTCCCCTCATCACCGGATTGCTCACCAATGTACTATTAAAAACGGGGTTTTGAACTAAACAAAGTTCATAAATCAAATAAAAGCTCCAGAATATAGTAAATATTTATAGGAATATCAACCTATCCAACAAATTATAATTTAATTATGAAGTAGACAGTAAATTGGGAGTTTTTCCTTAACTTAATTTTTGTTCAAGATTGCCTTGTGTTGACACACCAAATATATAACATTGCTGTAGAAACCAAGAATCTTACCTTTCCAATGTAATTGACAGTGTTGCAAAAACTGACCCAACTCTTCCTATATGTAAAAATCCATAGACCATTGGTGCCACTACTGTATATATATTATAATAATACCTAAGAAATAAAATTAAAAATAAGCAAGTTAAAAAATAGTAATAAAATATTTGTGTTATAAATATTGACCCTTGAACCAATTAAAATATGATTTTGATGAAAACAAATTTTCAACTTGAAATAATATTGTGTGGTAAGAATTAAGATTAAGCAATTTTCTATTAATGCTATTTTACCAAAAAACACTTAGTAAATTTTATTATGAATTAAAAAGCCTCACTAAGTATTATTTTAAGTTACCAATCAATAATAATAGTAAAATAAATGTTTAATTATTTGGCGAGATCTCAAATTATTAAATGGTTGATTAATTTCATAAAATGATTATTTATCCATAAAAAGAATAAACGCGTAAAATTTAATATATATTTTTTTTTCTTGTCTGATTCCTTCTCTTCATGTTTCCTTAATTAATCATACCTTTGTTTATATAAATTTTGATAATTTGTATTGACGTCATTTAATTATCCTTTCAAGTGTATCAAAAGCTTTTCCAAGATTTGTTTTATTATTTCAGTTAAAATGAAATTAAAAGGTACATCTAAATATCATCATATACGTATTAAATATTTACATGAAGAAAAATATAATAGTCAAATTGAAACGGTGTATGAGTCAAAAGTATCTAATGGGGCATTAGCAAACTAAAACTATATTTTATCCACAAAGTCTTATTATTAGATTAAATAAAGAGGATTTCGGTACATAAAAGTAAAGCAAGACGTTTATAAATTTATTTTATTACTTCTATTCGTTAAAAATATGTTTCTATTTTTTCAATTAAAAGTTCATTTGGATTACAAATAGTATATCAAGGAATTTCTATTGATTGATTAATATTTATTTTGCTTAATTTCTACGGGGTTTTTATAATCTTTAACAAAATAATTACAACAATTCCACTTATATGCTTCAAAATATCCATGTGATAACTTCAATAACTATGAAAATATTTCCTCCAAAAAATATATTATCCAAATAAAAACACATTTAATTAAAGATGTTCATTTTATATGACAAGTTGTTTTCCATCAATAGGGCATAAATAATAATTTCTTGATGCCTAAATGGAAGCATGAAATTAGTTAATTGATATCCTAAGATGTGAAATTTCAATATATGCGTTGAAATTTACGACAAAATATTGATCCACAACTTCTTTTTTATGTCTTTTGGAGAGGTAAACATTTTCAAAGACCAAAAGGGAAATAAACTTGATATTCAACTATTTTTATAGTACACTGAACTACACATTTGATATTACCATAATGAAAAATATATTGCCATTATTGGTTAATTATAATAAATAATTAAATTTAGGGCACAAAATATTAAATAAAATGTCTCCAAGATTTTCTAAATCAAAATAATCGCAGTTGACCATCTTATTCTAATTAGCAACGAGAATGAAAAAACATCTTCTTCTACTGAATGTCCACTCCGTCCCTTATGTCCTTTAGTAACAGCTATTTAAGATATATTAAATTATAGTATATTTCCGGCATTAACGTTAATTCATCAAAATTTTAATTAAGCTTTTTTGGTATATACTTCCAAATATTACAATATTGGAAAACAAGTTTCAGAAACTAAAAATCCCTTGGAAAAATAAAGAATTTAATCGTACAGCAATATCCTGTTTATTCAGAATTTGATAGGTCGGGCTTTTGTATTGCATTTGTATACCAATTAGTCAATATAATCTTCGTAGAATTTTTTTATTTTAAGGTGTGCAATGATTAGTGATGTAAATCGTATGAATGTGTTAGATGGTCCATTCTTTTAGAATTTTAGAATTTTCAATCTGAAGAATGCTACCTAATCTACTGACTTATGAAACAAGGAATTCCTTAAATTATACAAGTTTATTTTGATATTACAGGGCTAGGATTATAATTTGTTTAAATCTAGAACTCTCTCTACAACTATGTAAGTATGATAAATACAAATTTGAAGTATTAATATTTTTATCCAACCTATTTCTACTTATAGGTAACATTGCAGTAATAATGTAAAGATGACCTTCCTCATAGAGTTTGACTAGTGTTGGATCGGTTCTAAGACTGATTTCCAAATCAGTATTTCCAACCTCATTCTGTCTTTTTTTTTTTTTTAATATCAGTCTGATCTCTTTTAACATTCCACAGTCCAAAGAACTTACAAGTCGGTTATTTAGCCATACGATTATAGCTATTTTTTATATTTTCTTCACTCCCAGCTAGAATTGAATAAATTAAAAACAAAGAAAATAATAAATGATATCTAGAACAAATAACATAAGGTTTAGCCACACACCTCCATCGTAAAACTTCAGGTATCTTGTTTCTTCAAAGAGGTTATGTTCTACAGCTGAAAGAGCATAGTCTACAACTTTGTCATTTCAGCTGCTGTTGTTCAGAAATAAAATTTATTGAAAAAACGTAACATTTCAGACTTCAATGGAAGCGGTTGAACACTGCTTGCATGAATAGATTCTCGGGGGAAGATTTCACTAGTTGAGGTCTTCGATAAATTGATTACTTTGTAGATTTCTCCGTTTTACGCTAGTATAAATAGATCCCAATGATCCGACATATTGAGATCCTGGATCGTTCAAACCTTTCACATTTAGCGAAACTTTTAAAATTTTGATAGTATAAATAGAAATCGTTACATATAGAGAAGACGTCGAGACCATAGGACGTGAAGACTCAAATGAGCTAAATTCCTCAGTAAACGCAGTAAATGGGCTGTACAATTGTGGGGAAGGAGAGGGGAAAAAATTATAAAGAGCGATTTGTAATTTTTTGGCTTTTTATTCAATAGGTTGTGCATCCAGTTACTATATAGGTCAGTGGTCGTATCCCGTATAAAAAGGGATGGCTGTACAAAATATGATCTACCAGTATGGTAAAATATGAGACCAAAAATCAAACTCCCGAATTCACTTCCTCTTTTCGAAAGAGCCAGACACTCTAGTTGAGGTTTGAAGGGATTCCAATCTGATATATTATCGGCAAAAATTAATTTTACAAGTATAACATCCTGTATTTGAAAACTTTATTGTCGATCCGATATTTTTATGTCACTTATGACCTCATCCATTATGTTAAGTATAAAACCCGAAATAACAAGATTAAAATTCTTTCCTCGTGTCAGTTCGATTGCAAATTGATTGCCTTTCTCAATCAATAAAAATACCGATAAAGACTGGACCTTCAACTAACAAATTTTAATAGGACAGCAATGATAGGACTGTAGTTTTTTTTAGACCAGGCCATTACAAAATGTGACTAAAAAAACAAGGAGAATCGACAACCTTTCCCTAAAGGTAATAATGCTTGCATTTGAAACAGAAAAAAGATTGATCAATTCTGTAATCTTCTACTAAGATGACTAACATTAACAATTCAGAGATAGTTGAAAAATCAATGAGTTATTTATTTTCAAATTTCAATAGTTGCTTCGATTACAAGAACACCAGTAAATGTTTAAGCAGAAAAGTAATCAATTTTCCTTTTCCAAATAATTTAAAATTAAGACAATGATATAATCAAGCTGATGAATAAAGATTTAGAAATGAATACCTCTTACCTTCGAACTCATTTCATTAAGCTGCAAATAGATGAGTTAAGAATAAGGCACACAATCTGTATCTAGCCGTTTTGTAAAGGAAACTGAAAGAAAGACTTCTTATGGTAAGGGGGCCTTTCAACCAGGTCTTGTATTTTGCAATAAAACATAATTTCAAAATAGTGTATAAAAGAATACAATAAATGATACTCTAATATATGTCTCTAATATCATGATGGTTTTATAGGGATAACTTTTTTATTTAGAGCCCTAATTATAAACTTAAATGTTTATTTTAATATTTTATGTATGTATCTCTTTAAAATGAATAACGTTCATAAAGTTTACATCTGGGCATAATTGGATAGCCTTCATTCTCAGATAGATAGGGAACGAAAAACCGTTCATTTATGTAGATGCAACATACCGATTTAATTTATTAATTCGTTAAGAAAGGGGCAGGTGTACCATTCAATAAGTTTGTCCACATATAATACTTTTTATTTCTATTTTTAAATGGGAGACGGCGTAAAGTTAAAATTGAATTATTACCACCTTGTAATATTGAGAAAATAACTTTTCCAGATGAAGTGAAGCGATTCGAAGAATATATTATTCGAGCAGGACTGGGATTTATAAAAAGGAGGTATTACACTACAGAATTTGACTTCGCTTGATGTATCTACGATAGTGGTCTAGAAAGATTGTCAATCTCTACTTCTGTTCAGTGATCCGTTCAGTCTCATCTACTCTATGTTTCTGGACATTAAGAATCCACATTTCAGCTAATGAAGTTTGTATTTGTATCCTGGAGTACACTTATTTAGCAACTCCATCCATGCTCCATTATTTCAAAGACGTGGAGTCCCGAGTCCCTCTCCCCTTGGTCAATCTCTACGATCTACATTCTTGATTCTTCAGTTTCACAAGGTTTTCATTCTATTAAAAAAGTTCAATGCCAATAAGGATTTTTAATATCATATCAGTTACTCAAGATGATCACATATCAGTCTTCCGTAAGGAACGAATAAGACACTCTGATTTCATTGAAATCCATTAGGCAAGTGAAATTGGAAGGATGATTCTGTTTACCTATTTAATCTTGTCATCATCAATTCAATTGTTCAATCTGTTTTAGAATCAATAGTTCATGTCAGTTTAAAACTTACATAGACCGTTTAAAGCAGATTCGTCGATGAACCTATAAGACTTGGCGGATATTAGCGTCGAAGTCTATATGTCGGGCAAAATATCCAATATCTCTATCATATTGGTATTGGCGAAAACTCCTAAATATTTTCTCCGATATTTTCTAATCGGAAAAAAAAAGGTTACATTTTTTCCATAAAAGGAATGCTTAATACACAGGGACACTTATATGTGTGGACGCATCTTTTAAGGTTTATGTAATTTTTAAAAAGTGGGTGACACAAAGTTTGCCTCCCTAGTCATTACATTAGTTAAAAAATCCTGAATAAGAGTGATTCATTACCTAGGCTTATCAATTTTTTCTTCCATAAAAATCCCTCCTTTTTTTTAAACGGTCATCTTGGTTTCATTACTAGAACGGTATCAAATCGATGACTCTGTGCTTTATAACTCAAATATTTTTTATTAAAATAAATTGATATTACCAGTCAGGTAGATATACATATCTACTCACTAAAAAACTACCAATAAATAATTAGCTATATTTTTTTAAGTATTGGATCTTTAGGATATTAACCTGTTGATAAATAAAATAGACCCACAGACCCAAAACAAAACTAATGCTATCAGAAAAACAGTTACATCTAATTATTAATAATATATTTTATCGGAAAATAATTTTTGAATGATACCTGATATCGGGACAGAAAATAATTTTATAACAGCCCATGTCTACATCCTATGTAGTAGCTATAAATAGTTTATGAGACCGCTAGTTAGAAATTTTGGAGACACACTTACTTCAGTTTTTTTATGTTATACAATTATTGCGTAGGAAAAGGATATGGCCGCTAAGTTCGACTACATTCTCTAATCATGTGACTGTTACACTAGATTTGACAGGAACATCAGTAAAGGTGATATTCTAAAGTGTTTTTTTGGGAAATACAGTCATTTGCTATCATGCATTGAGCTGTGAGAATGTCAACTTGCCGTCGAAAATACTTCTTTCCCAAAAAATGATTTTAAATAATATTTTATAAAATTAAAGTAGATCTTTAGAGTTTTTATTTGTTCTATTTACGAAATCAAATAACTCTTCAATTTCTAAAGTACTATATATATTTTTTCAATTCAATTTATATAATTTGAAATTTGCAAAATTATTTGAAAGTCAATATCTCCACAGATAATAATGTTAGAAAGCTAAAATTAGTCCCACTAGATTTAGTGTCATACAAAATTTGGGCAGTTTATTCAATCCGACTAATTGGAAAAGCAATAACAAATATTTTCTATTAAATTTTGTATTTTTTAAGGTTCCTTGAGTTGATCAGATGGAGTTGTACTGATTAAGTATAAGTAAACATTATATTTGTAAATTTAATTCTTCTGACCTAGGAATTGTCTTTTAAGTCCAAAGGACGTTATGTAAATTTCCTTTTTTTGAACGACCGTGAAGCTACGCACAATGAGTTAAAGAGAATATAAGTTCTCCCGAGCTTCGTCCTTTTAGTTGTATTTTTTTCTGTCTGAAACCTTTCAATGAAGAGTTATTTAAAGAGAAAAAAAATGAACACATGATCGTGAATTAAAATATCAAAATTCGGGTTATTCATTGAATCAGCAATGGTGGAACTATCATTACATAACAAAAACAAAAAATTTATGATTTACAGAACTTGTTTTATTGCCTTTTGAAAAAGAAAGTTATGTTGCCAAACTTTGTATTTTGTACACCTTTCTAGCATGGAAATAACGGAAGTACCTATACATCTGGTTCATTACACTAAACATTTTTTAAACTGCTAGTTTTATTTTTGTTAGCAACCTCAACATTTTTTTAGATAACAGCTATGTACGTGTGAGGATGCTCATGAAAAATTGAGATTAGCACTGAGGATTTGTTGGAAAGTTGTGTTAATAAAGAAAATTTGGTATTTTCGTCGACACCTTTCTTCAGTAGAGTGGAGCTTGAAACTATATACATGTAACATAATGTAATGTCAGACAGTTTATGTTATTGTGTAAAAAAAATTGTGTGCTATAAGAGTGTCAATCGTGAGTATTATCAGTTTGCAAAAAAGAAACAAACCCAAAAAATCAATTAAAAGAATGTTTAGGAGGAGAAGAGCTTAGCAGTTATGACATTGCATTAGATCAGTTACAAGCAGCGTAGACAGGGTCAAAGTCTAACCAATATTGGTCTTCAATTATATTCTGAGTTCTACAAAGACTTACCTTTATACATTTTACCCCAACACTTTTTCAATGTTACTCCTGTTTTTCTTGAGCACACGAACTGGAGGTTATTTTTTTAACTTTGATGTTATTTTCTAAAGTTGCTAAGACATAATGATAAAAATAAAAAGAAGAAAAACATGTTCTATTAGTAGAAGTCTATAAAACTTGTACTATAAAGTTGGAGTGGCTTCTTTAGTTTACAAACTAAACAAGCTTTTATATTTTCCAAAGCTACACTTTCTTAAAGACAGCACATCTAAATATAAAGTAATAACACAATAAATACAGAAGCAATGAGGGTTTGCTTGAGAGTTATAAATGTAAGTACTTGTTGGACTCGAAGTAGAACTCATCGACATCTGAGTAATTCCAGCCTATATGCCCTTGCTATAAACATATGTATAGCATATACGGAGATGGATTTACGTTTATTTCAATTCTTTACCGGCTGCTTTTTGCTGATTTAATAAAATGTCATAACAGCATACTTCAAAAAAATCTTCAAATTAGCGGGATTACCTCGTTCAATTTACGTTTCTTTAATTTTTATATAGTCACAGGACATATTTTACACATGACTGACAATTAGGTGGTTTGCCTTTTTATTAAACAATCGGCTGGTCTCCACTGTTTTTTCCGTTTTATTTTTTTTTACATCTAACTTTAAATATAATCAAATATAAACTTTTCCACAAAAACAAAAGCTTAGTACATAGCATGAAATACAAAAAATTCAAGCTTAAAAAAACCTCTGAAAATAAGAAAATTACACTATCCAACAAAATCACACCTTTTATTATGCACGAGAACAGCATATGCTCAACTTAGTACAATTTGATCAATTGATTCCAAAAATGGACGAAAAACTTTCAACTGGTATTTCACATGTACAAACCATAATGAGTAGAGATTTTAATGTAAAACTTAAATATGGTCGAGCTTCTATTCAGCGTACTAGGAATCATCATCATCGATCTACAGCGTCCCTCTCTCCTATATTAAATACCTATGGGATTTTTGACTGTGCTGACGTCGTAAAAGATTATACTCATACTTTTTTTTCTGTGGTAGATTTTTCCACCCTATGTCTTCGACAATATATCTTTTTTCTTTTTAAAGGTTACTCAACAGAAACATTAAAGTCGTACAAAGTGATAGACACTAAAATATCTTACCATTGTGGTTTATTTATTGAAATGAACCTCATTTTAAGGAAAGCAAGAATTAGAGGTCATTGGCAGCTTAATTCTTTACTACTGGAGGAGATTGATGTGAAGGATGGAACAATTAAGAAAATTGAAATTGCAAATGAAGTGTTAAGAAGGGTAGTGACGTTTTCACTTAATTGAAAAAAATGTTTATACAAATAAAAAGTGCTTTCGAGAAGCAGGTGCAAGACGTGCCGAGAAAAGAAGCAGACAACTGAATGAAATAGAAAACGTAAAAAACTTGCTTCCGAAACAAAAAAAGGATACTAGATATATTAAAAATTTAAGACCTCTTGTTATGCAAAATTGCTTGTACAAATTTTTTTCATTCGTAGTCTCAAATTGTATACACAAAGCTTTAAACAAATTTTACATGGATCACAATAAGGTTTTGTAAAAAATCAAGATCAAGGATAGTATCCCTTTTACACTACTGACTCTTGTCGAGTCTAACAGTGACTTAACAGTGATTGCAGTGGATTTTGCCAAGGTCATTAATACCTTGTCTCATGAGTACATAATTGAAACACTGTACCAAAAAGGATTTGGTAATTCTATAATTCTTATGGTTGCAGTTACCTTAGCGCGTACTCGTACAATGATTAAATGCAAAAACGAATTCGAATATTTTTCGACCAACAAGGGACATCATATGTCCCCAATACATTTTATTATATGGCTTGATTGGCTAATACAAGAAATAGATCATAGAGATGAAATAAAAGGCTTTCAGTTGCCACACTCATATTTAAAATGTCTATGACGACTTAACAATGATATTTTGCGGGAGTCCGTATAAGACCATCAAATCAATCAAAAACACGTTTGGGGTCCTGTATTCATTCTCTAAATTATCTGGTCTGTTGTTGAATGACGATAAAAATGAACTTATAAGTCCTTATAACGGGTTACTTGGAAAGACTTGGTCTCATTTTAAATTGATATTAAAGTTATAACTCTTAGGATGTGGATAGGCGAAGGAAATTGCAAAATGAATGGGAAAGAGATTTGTAAGAGAATTAGGAAGACGGCATAGTATTTATCTTCTTACTATTTAAAAGTATGGGATAGTATCAGGGCATGGAATATTTATATTATTCCCAAAGTAATGCATCTCTTCCGTGTTACACCTTTCAACAACAGTATCGCTAGGGAAATATTATGTTTAGAAGATTCCTACTTGTAATTATTGACCAAAAAAAAAAAATATAAACCACCAAAGAGTCCATAACCCATTGAACTTTTGGGGATTGGCTGTGATGGATTGCGCTTTTCTATGGAAAAATCTGATCTTCTATTGGATTAAAAAGTTATGGGAAAATGACGACTATTGGAAAATTCATTTAAATGAATTCTTAAAGCAAAACCACGTGGAATTTCAGCTAAGCCCAATTTTGGGACTTTTGGATATTTTTAAAGTGTTGTCATTATACTTCGAATTCTTTAAACAAATTTGTGATAGTGCTACTGAAGTAGTCAAAAAGTTTGAATTATCTTTACAATGGGAGATGCCTACTAGAAGTTGCATTGACCAAAATGCTGTGTGTACCATAAACTCCAATATTGCTGCAGATATTAACTTGACAGATTGTCGAATGAATAAAATGTCTTTTGTATTTTATTAATCTATTTTTGGACCAAACATTTAAGTAAAACGTCCTCTCGTCCCTTTTAGACTGAAACCATGTTATACAAGTACTTCCTACTTGAGAAAACGTATGTACACACCAAACTTAACACCATTCAACGCAGATTTGGAACGACGCAGAATTAAAAAACGTAGCCAAGAAAGCCTTAAGGCAATCATCAATAAGTTTTTTAGTTCAAGCGAAGGATTGTTTAAATACATAATATTATCCGGGACTCTCGAGATTGCTTCTAAGTATTTCAATGAATAAAGGAAAATTTGCTTCTTCTGTCAATGTTCAAAATGGACACCCGATCATATTTTGTGGGAATGTAAATCTTTATCTAAAAAATATGAGGACGTTATTAAAATGGTTTACATTATTCATTAAACAAATGGGTAAAGAAGATTTCCTCTCTACTTCAAATAATGAGAGAGTTGATACAATGTTATTAAAACGCAATATATAGTCTATCAATTACGGAGAGTAAAAGAAGATAACCTCAATGGAATTTTACATATTGCTAATCTTTGTGCGAATGTTTTATTAAAGATTTAAACTTTTTTTTTTAGTTCATCGTCTAATTGATGTTATTTCTAAATTATTTATTTTAGATACTCTTGATTGCTCTTGATTATAATGGTCTTATTAATTTTCGTTTGTCTACATGTTTTAACGAATTATTTTTTGAGTATATTGTGTTGTAATTTAATAAGATTGTAAACGACACAAAAAACACAGCTCGTAGTCATAAAAACCCGAGTATTACTCGGAACTCGTCAAATGCTCGTAACTCCACAAAAGCTTGTAACCCGCCAAAAACTAATTACTTGTCAAGTCATTGGATTCTCTGTTTTTCTTTTTCGAGCCATGTAAGTCTTCCTAGATTGAATTCCTCTCTCAATGAAATTTATAATTTATTTCTTCCCACAGTCAGCAATATCTCGAAACATACTGACTTTTGTGCAATGACTACTCTTAATAACCAGTATTCAAGGGAGTAACGAGTAAAACCCTTAATTCTTCAAGGTCTTTTTTTAGAAACTCGAAAATACTCATGAAGCAAAGTTCTGCTCGCTGCACATCACTAGTTCAAAGTTATTTTTAGCCCTTGGTGTTGAAGATATGGATAAATTATGTTAATATATTATTAAGTCGAATGTTAAAAAATTCTAAAACCAATCATACTTATAACTCGACTAATCTTTGTTTAAAGTGGAGAAAGGTGGGGGTTTTTTTTTATTCAGAGGCTCATAGCTTCAAGAGAAATAGCTTCAAAAAGTTTAAAAGTATTTTATGGGTAGCTGAAAGTACAAAATTTCATTTAAAAAAAGAATCATCCCAAAAACGCTATATATTGTTGTCAATTTGGGATAAGGCCACGGCAGTATTTCAAGGATAAAACCCATTTTTGAATTGATCTATATATATTGGTATTCTCCAGCTAGAAGAGATGGAAAAAGAATAAAATGTAGGGGGATCAATTTAAAAATGATCATCAACACAAAAAGACGAATATATCACGATATAATAACAGATTATTATAAGATTCTCCACCAAATATATATAATATATGTATATTTTTTTAGAATTAAGAGAAATGATATTAATAAAACCTGGATAGAATCAATGTACCAAAATTTTAGATGAAAAACATTATAGACAATTAAATATAGTGTTCGTCAATATATATATTTTATACATATAGTAATAATAAAAAAAAAACACTTTTCAAATTCTCAACTAGACAAGAAAAACTCAGAACAAAAATGTTCAAATTTAACAACCCTAATGTTGATTAATACAAATTCCCAATTAACAAGTGTTTTATTCATTAGACTAGTGGTAGTACCCGGCATTGGCTGAAGTAATTAGGAGATGGTTAAACTCCCTAACAAACCCAGAGTGTTACTTGACGTTTTTTATGGCACGCTCAATCGTAACTCGTCAATACTTTTATCAAGTCATATGTGTCCCATCCTCTAGAATGAAAGAAGAATAATAAGATTTTGAGATTTTTTTAAATGTTCCTTTATTGGTATGATGAAGTTGACTGATTATGTACAAGTAAACATCATATTATTATGATTACTCCATCTGAACTAGGAAATATTTATTCAAGTCCGTATACTTTAAGTATATTTACCTACATATGGTAAGTATTTTTTATTGGAGAGACATACAATAACAGAACTTGATGCTACATGCCAAACGCCTGCGATATTTCAATAATACGACTACATTGTTATTTCTTAGATCAAGTATGCTGCATTTTCATTCAAGTATTGATATAGAAACCATTTTCCTTATTTATATAGATTGTAACATAAAAGTAAAAGTTTATTGACTCCTCAGAAAATTTTCTTTGAATAAGAAAAAAATTAATAAAATCGATTTAGGACATAAAAAAACTTTTCCTGATATATCAGGAAAAGATATTTTACAAGTAGATTTTCTAATCAACCAATTTCAATATTCAGTAAGTATAGTTCTCTTTTGAGCCTAAGAATATATTAAATAATTATGTTTTTTGAAAGTTGGTATGTTGCTTATAACTACAAACCCATACCCACAATCACACACCTCAAATAAATAGTCATATTCAGTCAAATACAGACATGAAATAAAAAAGCAAATACTATTATTGATTTATTGAGTTTGTTTACAAAATATCAATAATATATCAACGTTACTTAATGGAATTAATTTATCAAACTCATAGATATCAATTTCAAGGTACAAATCGTCAACTTCAAGGCTTAATTCACAACATATCTAAATAATTGAATCTAAATTAGAATTAATTCAAACCCTATATTTTATACAAGCTCTAAATCGTGATTATAATCTTTTAGTTTCATGAAAATTTCAATTGTCTTTCTCACACATGGATACGTATATTGATGTAAATCGTGTGTATTTTTTGGCTGGCCCATTTTTTAGGAATAAATAATCGGAAGAAGGATTTTTCTTTACTTCAAGTGACCTTTTTTTCTAATATCTTTATCTGGAAAACCTGATTGAACTTTCTTCTGTACTCATATAAGACAGAGAGTAAACTTAAGAATTTTTTTACAGAGTTGTATTTGTAAGTCCTTGTTAGACTCAGAATGCAATGGCGTATCGACATTGGAATAATTCTTGGCAATGTCTTGTTTATTTCCAGGCGTGTAAGCGTTCCGCTATTTTGGCTTTTCCTTCAGGGTCCCGTTTAATTTTTTTTCTTCTATCTGCGTTCATCGTTCAGCCATTATTTCAGTTATATTCTGCGTTCCAATCACAAAGTAGTACCATACATACCATATACCAAGGTTAATAGAAATACAATGTTACACCATTATGTAATCGGGCTTGTTAGAATTTCCAATCTGATAAAATTGTACCAACTGGCAAGACAGGCAGATTTTGACAAAACACTCAAAAAACAAAGCCACTCATCTATTATGACGTCAATATTAAAAGTCGTAAACGCGTTACCTTGTATTTCTATTAAGCTTGCCATATATCATATATACACTGTACGACAGCAAATCGCAAGTTCCACTTTGATAGTCTCAGGGAACCGGTATTTAAGAACTAGGTCTCAAGTTTACAAACAATAATTCGATGAATATTAGCGTTCAAATGACCTATAACTGACAAAAATCCGTTGATTCATTGTTGAGATGGAGGTCAAAAGGGAAAGTATATAATTTGCGCTCAGCACAGTAACAAGAGAAAAAAAACTGGAACGTGTACTAGTCGAAAAAACTCCAGAAACGACTGCTACCTCGCTAAGGTAGTCGATGAGGTTTCGGCGGTCAACCAGAATAAGTTCCCAGTCTCTGCAATGATGTTGGTAATCGTGACATCAGACGGGAAGATAATGTGACATATTGGTTCCTGAGAGGTATGGAAATCGGGTTATTGAGTACCAGAACGTCGTCAAGGAGGTGGTCTTACCTTGGGGGAAGTCCAACTACACACCAGCAGCAGGACTATACTGCGGCTGCGGCCCTCACAATACAAAAGAGCAGAATGAGCCTCCCTCCCATGATTCAGAATGATTGAATTGGTCAAGTACATATGTTCAAGTTAAGGCAGTAATTAACTTTTATATTCTATAAGAGCCTTCAAAAAGTGTCCTCTCAACCCCCCTACCCCCCATCCGTTAACGTTTACCTGTGGCATAATTGAAATTTCTAAACTTGTATGAAGCAAAACTTTTTTACTATGGGTTTTATAAAGAACATGTTATAGAGTAACATATTTCTATGATCAAATAAAGATTTTTTTTTTTAATTATTTTTTTTCCCCAATTTACTTTCCTTGCTTGCATCAAGCAATATGTCATCGCACCTAGACCGTTTAGTAAATAAAGAAGATATTATTAAACGTCAGTTGAGAAAAGAAGAAGACAAATAGTTTTTCCTTTTTGGCAATTTTCTTTTTTACTAACTTTATATAATCATATAAATTTATAATTGTAATTAGATTATTAACTACTTTTCACATAAATACATAGATCATTCGTCAATTTTTAAATACCAACTACTTTTTTTGCGTTCTGTTTCTTTGATTTGGAAGGGAATATCTTGAGCTATGCCTCTTGCTGCAGAGTCTTTGTCTTAAGGTCAGTAATTTCGATACAATATATGTTTGGGTATCATTTCTAATTTGGTGAAAAAATAATGCTAATGGTACGATTTCTTCGGATATGTATCAACAATGTGCCAAAAATTCTTTCATTGCTGCATCTACAGAAGTTATATAGATCTTCATATAACTGATAAAATTATTGACTGGTATGAGATCATTCTAAGGTACTGCTGAAGGAAGTGGAGCTGTAAACCCCCAATACAAGTAAGTAAAAATAAAAAAGAGCGTACAAAGTTTCTGCTGCTGTTTATTCACAAATACAGTTTCCATTAGGTAATTCTTGAACTATATTTTTGCTGAACAGATCGATCTTTATAGCATAAAGAAGCTAAGACATCCACCTAGCTTTATGTAAGGCACCAGTTCAGATAAACTGTCAAAATCTTTATCCTTCCCTTACTTATATAGATAATTACCAGAATTACCAGTTCCTAAAAACCCCATCAAACAAAAGTCTTAGTGGACAACGTTTTGTAAAGCTGAAAGGTATCTTCTTATTTTCTTCTAGTTTATCGTCCAGAGATGGATAATTGAGGTCCTTCATACCACAACAAAATAATGATTTAAGATAAAGAATAGTTAAACCAAACCCTCGAATATTAACAAATGCTACTAATGAAAAGAGTGTGCCATGTGAATACAAATTCGTCAATTAGTAATACCTACTTGAAACAAAAAAAATGAAAACTTACCCACTGCGCAGTAAAATTTGACATATGTATTAATAACTGTATCTGTATATGTGTTCAACTGACGTAGTTGTAGTACTACAGAAAGGACCATCTGATTCTGACGATGATTGATTTATAATTTGATGGGGGGGGACTCCAACTCTCTAAATGTGGTTATTTTTCTTGTTAGAATCTAAATACAATATTTACATTGTAAATTAAAAATTATATTATATTAAAAGGATAATTAATAAGAAAAAAAGGAAGGAAGGCTTTATTTTTTTAATTTTCGGTAGTGGAGTTTAAAAATGTCTATGATATTTAATAAAATGCTTAGGTGTGATCATTTATTGCTCTCTACAATCAAGGAAATTATAGTTACAAAAAAAATTGTCGACTATCATAATCTTTTTTTTTTCATAGAAGATTTCAGTGTAAAACATGTTTTTAAAATAACGCACAGACTTTTTTTTTGCTTCATACTTGTTTCGAAATTGTAATTGGGCTAGAAGTAAACTTTATCAAAATTTGCTTAAATTTTGTATTTGTGTAACAAGTATAGTACCAAAATTAGGTTCCGCTGATTCTGACAAGAAATTCTAATTTCGGGGGCAACTACATCGCTCTACTAAACAGCCAAGTTTTACAACAATGAAACCCTTTTTTTAATTTATACTAAGGAAACTAGTGAACAACTACTATGTCAAAATGGGACCAACAAATAAAAATACCATACAGTCTATATAATTTTTAACCCTTTTATCGCCTAGTTTTATTATACATCTGACCCTAAAATGTATTATAAATATGTTACAACATCGTTATATAATCTTATTTCTGTGTTGTAGATAAAAATTAACTATCACAATGGAAAAAATAATAGTATTCAATGTAAATTTTAAGTTCTTTTAAATAATTAAATCGGTTTGATGAAGTTTAAACAAGGTTATTTAGATATTTGTCCGTTAAATGTTGTAAAAATATCAACTTTGAGACCCCAAATAGCGTTTTCTTTAATTTTGATGTTATTATCTCATAATTGCAGCATTTGAATGATAAATAATATTTATGTTATCCTGATTGCAAATATTAAAAAATAACTTTAATCATATAAAAGTCCTGTAAAAAGAAGGATCTTATTGGAAAGCTCAGATTTTTTTAAATGGTGACATAAACGTTGTTTATTTATATTAGTTTGACAAAGAGTGGCATCGTCTAGCGGCAAATAATACTGTCTAAATTTGACAAAAACAAAAAACTGGCAAATTGAAGGTCAAGGCATACGATTATTGAATTATCGACCAATTGGTCTTAACTTTTTTACTGTTTATAGAATCATTGAATAGTTCAATGGTTTCTTAAAAAATTAGTGAAAAATTTATACAAATTGAATATAATGGAGTTAAAGCTAATTAAAGTTTAGACGTATATATTGGGCTCAAAGATGAAATCTGCACCCTATTTGAGCCACCGTGAAACCAAATGTTATAATGATTTCATTTTTTTAAATCCTGCGTAATATACAGACAAAACACATTCATTCAGTCTAATTTCCTCTCAATGAAGAACTATAGTCGTAGCTGCCGGAGATTCAGTCCACAGACGAAGGAATGGAGATACACCGTAGGTATGTGTCTAGTTAATAGTCCAGGACAAATCAGCAACTGGGACATCTTTAATCTGGAAGCATCTGGTTACATCTAGGAAACCAATAATAAATTGGAGGATTGAAAGAACTTCTGGAAAAATATTTTGAGGTCACAGGAGGACATCAGGAACCGTACGGGATGTGGAATTTATCGTAAAAGGTCTACTCCATGATTGGTCGGTTCCTGACACGGTCCTTCGTCTCAATTGGAAAAGAACTTGAATTCAGTGACAAGACAATTAGGGGATGTGTTAACAAGAATCTCAAATGCCAGTCTCGTGACTAAGAACCAGGGGCCTCATAACTCCCAATCTCAATCGGATGGATTATCTTGTCTGGGGCTGCCCTGAGGCAAACACCAATAGACGTCCCCAAACAACTTAGGTAAGTCTAGTGGTCATCATCAAGTAGAACTTTTATCAAAGAGACCTACTCATCAATGCCTGCTCCCACATTAGAGCCTGCATAGAGGCTAACGGAGATTATATAGAATAAGCCTCAATACACATGACCTCCAATGACTTTGTTTTTTATTTGAAATTGAAATATTAAAAGCTACAGATTATTATTTTTTTTTTTTGTAAATACGAGAGAGGGTAGGGTGTAGATTTCCTCATCGAGTCATCTATATTGCACCGAAACTACAAGTTAAAAGTGAAGAAATAAAAAACGGGCCCCAGTCACAAGGATTAAACTGCGATTTAAAATGATTACATTAAGTAGTCGTGGAATGCCTCTATAGAGAAAAAAAGAAAATTAGTAAATACTGATACTCACTATTTCCTTTAATTTGAAAAATGAATATTAAAGATGGAACATTACTTATAAATAATGGTTGAGTTAAATATTTTAGGAATGTTTTTTTGTATATATTTCAATTCTTACCATAAGGATAATTGAGGTAATCCAAAAACCAATGTCGATGTTAATAAATAAAGTGTATCATAGGAAGAAAGTGTTATTAGTAGTCTACAAACTGGACTTGTAAATTGTCTCTGGCTTAAAATGAAGATGGATATTAAATTTCCAAAGAATCCCCAGAAGCTAACAAATGTAAGTGCGTAGCCTTGTACGACTGTTCCAAATAAACTATTTTCTGTATTTTCTTCATTAGAGATGGAATATTGGAGTGAGGTGTTGAGAGTTTTGTTGGATACAAGGCTATCACTAATTAATTCAGAAGAAAACGTTTCATTTATTGTTCTTGTGTCCATACTTCTTGGATGTAATAAGGATGTTTTGAGTTTCAGTTAGATGTATGTATGATTGCAACGCTCAAGAGTTAATAAAGAATTCCCCCATTATCATTTTTGGTTTGTGCCGAGGGATATTTTTAATCTTCTCTCAAACGCTCTCATAGCGCTTGAGTATGTTTGAGTTGCAACAACTTAGTTCTCCTTTTTTTCTTCTTTTCCATTACTAATAATTTTTTCTACATAAATGATATTTAACACATAATTTTAGTTTATTCACTCTTTTGTCTGACTTTTTATTTCTTCCGACAAACTGATATCCTCTTGAAAGCTGAAGTTTTGCATAAAGGACTATCAATATTCCAAGGTGATTTATAAGAGTATTTTTTGAATCATTAATTTATATAAATGTGAGCAAAAATTTAATTTCCTTTTATTTCACTTCAAAACCCAACACGAGATCTTCCCTTGGTTTTTGAGCCACTTCAACATTTATTATAAATTTTATTATACCTTACAACTTTTAGGTATTATTATATTGGTAGAGTAAAATATGACCTTTCGCTATGTAAAAACAAAATAAACCGAAAAATGACTTGTTAATTCTGATTATTTTTTTGGTGTACATCTTTTCATTATATCTGTTCTCAACTAGGTCTTTATTTATTCACACATGCACACACACACTAAAAAAAATTAAAATATTTAGAGATTTATAAAATGAATAAAAGAAAATTTGTGCTTAGAATAAAACATAAACAAACATCATAGTTTAAAATAAATTTTCTCTTTAGACCTGTAAAATCTTACAGATACAACAGTTATATGAAAACACCTAAAAAGAAATAAGAAAACATAGTACCTAACATAAACAGTTATAAAATGATAGTTAAAAGGCCTCATAGTGAGACAAAATTTCAAACAAAAAATTCCAACAGCCTGCGATGTTCATACAGTGTCTGTTGTTCATATTGATGATGTTTCTTAAAGTTTTTTTCTCATCTTATTGAAGAAGATGGGTAATACTTTATAAGATCCGGAGCGTAATTCTAGGAAGTACCATGCAGCTGGGTAATCTTCAAAGAAAAATTTTCATATCTAGCAGCAGCATAAATTAAAATAGCTCTCAGATCCATCCCCTTAATTATTTTATCCTCTGTAATACGTGGAGCTATGACAGCATTACAGTTACCAAAAGCAGCACACATGGTTTTTTCTTCTTCTGACCAATGCGACTGGTGAGTAGGAATACCAAACCAAAAAAAGATCATTGTCAAAATTTGGTTCAAAATCTCTTATCTAGCTATTGTTAAGTAAAATAAAATCCCAAACTACAGTCAACGCAGGGCAGTCTTTGCTCTTTTCAACGCAGATAATTTTATCTTGCATTTCACCGACATAAATTTCATCACATAACTATAAAAATAAGTAAACCAAATATATTAGTATTAATATTATATAAATTAGAAAGGTCAAAAACTGTTATTAATTGATACAAATTGACAAATTATGAAAGCATATATGACTTGTATTATATTATATCAATATTGAAATTACCTTAAAGCAGAAGTTACCATATAAAAAAGGATCATATCATTGCTAATAAGGTGTCTTAAATTACCAATAACAACAGTAAACGTTGACATGTTGATACATAAGCATGAAGTTTTCAGTCTATATTGAGTCTTGAAATAAGTTCTCCTATTATGTTAAATTATGATTAAGTTTTGGAAATTATGTATCGTGAAATGGATAAAACAAAAGTTTAGGTTCATGTATGAATATCAACAGAAGTACGGAAAATTTTAGTTGTCCTGAAATGAGGCATGCCGAAAAGAAGTAAGCAGAAAATAAGTTGTGCTGAAAAAAACGGAGCCAAAAGAACCCTGCTGAAAAGAGTCATATGGAAATAAATGGCTTTCATCTTATGTACGTAGATATATTTTGAATATTTTGTTTAAAAGTTAAGTTCCAAGAGTATTTAATTATGTTCCAGATTAATTATCATATTAAAAAAAAAAAAAAACATGGTAACCCCCACAATTTGAAAATGAAGCCCTTATGACGTTGTATTAAATTAAGTACGAGCAGCTATAAGAGCAAGGGAATAAATATAAGTACAATATGTACAACAAGTAAATATAACGATCACGATCAAACTTTTAACGATAAAAAAATCTAAGATAATATACAAAAAACAAAAAAAGTTGCGCAAAATTTTGTTAATTTTCAAATTAATAAAACCTGAAGTTGTTTAGATTAATTAAAAAAATAATATACACTACTTATAAGCTATGATGCAAATAGAGATCATTTTGGACATGTTAAAAAAAAATAAAAAAAAATCAACATAGTGACCTTGACAGTTTGAAGAATGTTTTTAAGAAGAGCAGCTTAAATTTTATAACGTTTCATGAGATCAACTACAAGCAGTTGTGGCCGGGAGATGACCTGTGAGGCACTTTTATTGAGTATACTATAAAATCACCTTACACAAACTGACCACGACATGAATTTAGGTATAAGTAAGAATACTTTACAATTTTTTTTTTTTGTGCTGGCAGAATTCGAATGGCAGTTATAAAACTTCTTCAAAAATGATCCAAACCGGATGAAAAAAACCCTAAAAAATTAAACCTAATTTATAAAAAAATAGATTGTTTTATTTAAAAATTTTTAATTTAGTTCAATCATTTATGGAGCCGAATTGGGTTACTTAGTAAAAATTAAAGTATCTCGTAGTTCTAAAGGCTTCTAAGAACTAGATCAAATCAAGCCGTTGATGTACCGTAGTAAATATACTGAGTAATTTTTTTTTCTCTCTTTCTTAATATTTTGTTGGGGAAAATGGAAACAAAGTATTTATGGACGTTTGGCATATATTTACATCTATATTATAAACTTCTGACGGTTTTAACATCAATAAATTCAAGAGTTACCTTTAATTTATTTGCAATGCATTGCATTGTGTATTAATTGTATTAACTAGAGTATGAATATATTCATTTAGAGTTAAGTTTTTCATGTCTGACTTTTGAAAATTCTTTGATAATTTTGACATTAGCAATCCTTGATATCTTTTTATTTCATCTCTTGTTATTCTGTCTTCTTGAGTAGTTGTTTCAACACATCAATCCACATTTTGTGAATGATAAAGAATATCCGATAGAGCCATATTTTCTCTTTCTACACAGTTCAAAAGTCACTTATCTCAAAGATTAATGGAGGTTCAGTTAGAAGACTTTTTGTAATTGTAGATAAGTCTACTAACTCCAAATAACTATTTGCATTTAAGTTCAAGTTATACTTGGATACCTTATTGATCCAGCCTCTGGTATCATTATCCGAATCAAATAAAGCACTTAAAATCATATTTTCTGGAATTTAATCGAAGTTTCAGCAACACCTTTTTCCATTTTTATTTAATGTTTATTTGCTTAACTTCAAGCAACGAAAAAGTTTTTATAACTATACTTAATATGGTGATACTCCTATATTTGATAAAATGCTGGAGTATAAATATTAAGAACTATGACAACCAATCTAGTAAGTTATTTTTATGGATTTCTTGTTTAGATATAAATGCTTCAGAGAGGTGGTCCTTCAGTTATCCATTTTGGATTGTGTAATATCCCTGGATGTTTTTCGAGAAATAAGCTGGTTAACCGAATCTGGTCCATTTTGAACAGTGAAGCAAATTTCCATAAAGTATTTTTGATCCCTGCTAAACTTGTTCCTTTAAGACTCATTAATGATCGGATAATATTCACGTTCAATGCACCCACTCTTGTTATATAAATGTTCTTTACCACTCCTCCCTCGCCATTCACACATGCGAAAGCGCCTCGAATAATTTATATTTTATTACATTTATCGTCCCGTAATGGAACGAATCTTAGGAAATTGAAGAACTCTGGGAAGATATTTATAGCTTTTTAATTGGATGGAAGACTTATATGTAAGTATTATCTAATATTTTTATCTAATAATTCATGATAATATTCACGTTTTTTTTTCTAGCCTCAAATGGGAATATTCTTTATTTGAGAGTATGGCATTTATTATAGTTATTTTGAGTTCAAACAATCAATATTTCTAACATTAATCAAGGTAAAATAAGCTGATAAATTTTAGTATTAGAGGTAATTTCGAGTAAAAAATACTTAGAAATTTGAAAAAGAAGGTTTTTTGGCAAGAAACAAGCACTTTAAGTATGTCATATCAGTTGCCTACAAATAAACTCTTCTTTATATATTAACATATCTCTTAAATAGTAATTTGTGGTACAAAACGCATAATTTATATCCTTTGCAATGAAAAATGTAACAGTATTATTATCCTTATTTATATGTTTTTATGTGATGTGCTTAAAAAAAGTTAAAGTTACGCTACACTGAGATAAAATAGCTAAATAATGACATCTCTTAATTCCTCTCTTAATATTTTTACAGCACACTTAATTTACAGTATATATAAAATATATTTCAAGTCTTTAAAATGTATTTATTTTTTCGTTTATTGAATTACAACAAAGAACTTCTATAATAAAGTAAGTATCTAAATGAAAAAAAATATATAAACTGATACTTTTATTCTTGATGGTCGGAGTACATGTACTACCGTTGCCCATTCATTAATTCTATTATTCAGAAATTAATTTTAATTGAATGAATTTCTTTACTATAAAAAGGAAGTAAATATTCTCGTTCAAAAATGTTATAAATAACAGTACTTATTAAGGAATGTTGTATTACGTATATTGTCAAAATGAATTAAGAAATTTTTTTTACACAAATGGATACATATTGAAAGCATATATGTACAAATGACTTTCAATGTCAAAGGAAAGTCTCATGCAAGTCCCACATAATTTAATGTATTTTTGGTTGGCCACTAGGGCATTCAGTTTTATTCAATACTTTTGTAATACAGATTACATTAATATAATAATGTAGCAAATAAAATATACAACACAAACTATTTGCTCATTCTAATCAACACTGGTAATCATGTATATATATCATAAAATCCTTTGAGTCTAGCCGAAAATACGTCCAGTTTTTCGAAGACATTGGATAGCCCAGTCCGTGTATTTTAATCCTTTTGTAACCAGGAAGTGGTTCTATTGGGTACTCCAAAAGGGTTGTGTGTCCCACAATTTCTTGATTCAATATGAGTTGATGCATTTCCAAAAATTAGCAAATGATATCACATTTAGACTACCACATTTTATTGGATTATGTATTCTTTAAGATTTTAAGGAAATAATCTTCAATTAGATTAATCTCAGAAGCTATAACGGAAAGAGAGGAGATATTTGCAATAATTTGGTAATTTTGGGCACAATATACGTAATACATACGCTTATTCTATCCCATGTGAACAAATTTAGGTAAGAGTAATGGATTAAAGATATTTTTTATCCTTGAGATGATTTCTTTGTAATTCAGCATAATGCTATTGGGGGCAAGCCATGATCCTAATATTTAAAAGCTTTTTCCAAAACTAAATTGTGACCACTCTTTGGATATTAAGGAACTATAATAACATAAAAGATCAGTTTTCTTTTCATTGACAAAAAGATCAGATTCGTCAGAAAAACTTTTAAGTATGCGTATATATGTTTTAATTTATTTTATATATGTAATTATAATTAAGTAAAATATTAGGTAATATCCTAGCATAAATATTATAAATAAGCTACAATTATAAAATTTAAATATATTAAAAGATAACATGCAAAAAGATTTGAGTAAATAAAGGGACAAATTATAAATATAAAAGTGTTTGTCATTTGTTTAGATTGATCTTCATTAATTCTGTATGAATTAGGACAAACGAAGAGACCCAATATACTTTATCCTAAAAAAAAGATGTTCAAATTCCAATATCTAAGGAAGTGTAACAGGATTAAAATTTAGTCAAAGAAGAAAACCGAACAAAATTAAGCTTCATACTAGAGTAGAGTCGGCTCTTTCCTTTGGTGAGAATCTCTTCATCCATATAGAACAATGAATATATTGAACGGTTGATACTTTGACGGGATCCATTTACTTTCAGATTCAGATAAAATGCTCTAGATGTGAAATATATTATTAATAATTTTGTTAACTTGTTACTACAACAACGACAAGATACATCCATAATACTAAAATATACCAAAATTTGAAATTGAAATGCAGTTTTACTTGGACAATTTTTAAAGCCTAAGATCTTCATTCATGAATACCTAAAGAAGAGGACTTTTTTTGTTCTCCAAGAATTAGGACCACAGGAAGATACTTCTAACTTGATCATGCATTTTAAGAGATACTCTTAGTCCTATTCGAAACTCCATATTCTACAAGGGACGACCGGATAAAAATTCATCCGAGAAAAACTACAAGGCTTCATGAGAGAGTAGAGTGGGCTCCTTCATTGGGAAAGGGGATTCCAGGATAGAAACAACGAAGAGATCCATTCATGATAACTAGAGAATTTTAATATTCAAAATATACCTCATCAGTAATAATAATTATTTTGTTTAAATTTGTGCAAAGCGGTTTATTATGGGGAATGACGTCATTATAAGGACATTGAAATTGCAAACTAAATAAGATAACGTCACATATTTGCTTGTACACCCCCTTAAAAATGGGATCTCTCAAAATATACCAAATCGAACTAAATTCCTTGGATATTTTTTAAATAGGTATTTAAAAAAATAAAAGATGGAACGTTTTTCTATAATATGAGCTATGTTACTCCTTATCACTATGAATGATGAATAAGTTATAATGGTTTCAAGAAGAGTGTCGTTTTTCACAAAAAAAAGGAAACATGACGAGTTCAGAAGAGGATACAGAATCAATAAAAACCGTTTTTAATCATAAAATACCTTGTTATATCAGTTTGATTCGTCATACTTCAATTTGGCGATTGTCTTAATGGTGGAAAATGTATGAACGATAATAGTCAAGAATTACTATAATCTCAAATATTTCTGAAACCTGACAAGCCATAGAAAAACTGAGATCAGTTTTGGATTTTGCGCTTAAAGGTAAATTATATTCTTGGATTAATTTCATTGTTGAAAATTTGGTGTTTTCTATGGCTTGTCAGGTTTCAGAAATATTTGAGATTATAGTAATTCTTGACTATTATCGTTCATACATTTTCCACCATTAAGAAGTGAAGAGAATTAAGTGCAAGGAGGGCAGATGAGACGAGAGAAGAAAAAAAATGAAGAAAACGGGGGAAGAAAAATTCGTGTAGCGTTGACTGAAGAAAAGAAGGAACGAAAACGAATCAAGTAAGACTTACATCCAATCCTACGATGATAGATCAAAAATGTATATGTGACTAGATCTCTAACCAACATTCGGGCTCACAATTAATTTAGGAACAATCTTCTTCTAAGCTTTAGGCAAGAAAGTAGAAATCGTGGCAAGTCCACTTATTCTTGCTTATTTTTAATGAAGGAATGTATGATTTATAAAATAAATTTTCAAGCCAACTTTTTGTCTCCTTAATCGAATGCTCTCCGATTATTGGAGACAAAGTAGCATTATATACATCCATGGAATTACTTGTTTACTGTATATAAGTCGAACCTTTTTTTAAGATAAAATTTATCCACTATTCAATTTTTTTTATTGATGAAATCGTTAAGTGACGTCCAGTTTCTTAACGTTTCTCCATGTTTGTCCCACTTCATCCTGAGAACTTCTAAACTTCTTGATATCACTTAACCTGGAACTTGGTTGTAAGATATTGGAGTCCACTTACCAATATGTGGTATTACCGTTTTATTCTTGTTGAATGCCTACAGGGCAATTATGTTTCTACTCGATCCTAGTTGAATAACAAATCCACTATTCTTCCTTTTCTCTTATTATTATTCTTTCATTATCGAGGACAGATTACATATTTTCTTCCGTAAATATGTTTTATTATTTATGATAGAAAATATATAACTAGGGTAGATTCTCATAAACGGAAGACATCACATAATAAGTGTATTTATGTATGTACATAGCCAATAAGTTACCTAAAATATAGATAATAACATTTAAAATATGTAAGTATCTTAAAATAATCATAAGTGCATTTCTTGTTGTTCCTTTCTAAATAGAATGTTAATCCAATCTTGCAATAACTAACTTAGTATAAGAGTAAAACGTTTAACAATAATGAAATTATGGTAAATACAATTTGTTATTCACATTATGGTCCTTATTTTACAAAAAAAATATATATCAAACGTACATAACCTCATGAAAAAAACGTTGGACGATGTTATGTATCTTTGCACACTTTTTTTGAAGGAGATTGTAAGTTTTAGAGGAGAACAAATATTAAAGTTGAACTGTCGTTCGCTCAAAATTAATATTAAAATTAGAAATCCTTCCTCTTATTTTTTCTTCTTGTCTAAACCATATAATTTTCTTTAAAAAAAAGTGTCTAAAAATACATCCCGACCTGGGGCTAGAATACTTAGAATTTGAAGTTCTTTATTTTGTGTTCTATATGAAGTAGTCGTTTGTTAGTCAAAAAATTCTATTTTATAAAAGTAAAGTAGGTAGAAGTAAGTATTTGATAACTTATTGATGCATAATTTAGTGCATGAATTTCAGAACTGGAGTGTTTTTTTTTCCATTGTTTTATTTGAAAAATGGACGAATATGTTCATTATTGGTAACAAACTTGTAACCTGAACAGTATTTTTGCTTTTTAAATTTGTTAATATTATTTTTGCATTCTTAAGGTGAGAATATCTAAGTATAAAATGTAACCAAAAATATTGGCGCTGGAGTGTGTGCAAGTGGGGGCCAAAATACATCAACGAGACGTCATCAAGGGTGTCACAGGATTGGAATACCCGACACCCCTCCTCTAAAGAAATAACCTAGCTTAAGGGTATGGTAAACAAGGATATTTCTTTATTTTTTCTATATAGTATTATTTTACTTTTTTAAATAGAATAAAATGTGGTCCTTTTGATTTTCCTCCGAAAATAACAAAATGTCGTTCTTTCGAATCACTTTTTTTTAGGAAAGATTGTTTTATTTTATTTTTTTAATTAATTTTTTTTCAAACCAAAAACCAAGGGTACATCTTGTTTTTGCATTCTTTTACTAAAATGCTTACAAAACTTGTTAAAGAGTCATTTTTATATGGAATTTCTAGATTTTATTTTTCAAGGGTACCTCAAAAGTTTGTAGAAGCCATAACTAAAATGAACCTCTAAAGTAACAATCAAATGAAATTAAATTTTGATATGTACTGTATGAAGGTTACTACTAACTTTCGTCTGTCAACAATGTTTGTATATATATGTTAGGCTTATTGAGTGATAAGGTATATGTAAATGCAAATTGATTACTTCACAAAATACCTCAAGAATATTGCATAAAATTGTATAAATTGATTGAATAAATCTTATGTAAAACAAGAAAACAAGAACAAACTAAAAAACTCTAAATCTATTATTATCTTTTTTTTGTAAAAAATCTGTTTCTGAGAATTTTTGATTTGATTATCATAGAATTTCAAAATTTCAGCAGATTATCTCAATACATTTCTGCTTCGAAAAAAAAAAATCAAATAGATATTTCAGCTGAAAATATTCGTTTGCAAATGAAACCTTCATAATATCACTATTCAACATTAAAAACGGTACAAAAGTAGTATATGCACAATTTACTGGATTTAAATTCCATAATTTTCAGCATAGCCTTATTTTTTTCTCTGTTTGCCTGGTGGCCACCAGAAAAAGTCGATACATATTCATTTTGCCATTTTTAAATTTTAAAGCTTGTAAGGGCATGGGTCTTGAAGTTAGGGATACAATATGTGAATATATTTCAAGTCCCATTCTTGAAAATTCTAAAACTGTTTTTAAAATGTCTGTATCATGCTTATTACTCATTGTTTAAAACTAACAATAATTACTTTTTATTCAAAGGCTTATGAAAGGCTCTATATCGTTGTCAATTTGAGATTGTATTTTTAGAATCGTGTTGCAACCCAAAGCCTTGTAAAATACTAAAAGATCCTACGCAAGTTCTTTGTTGTTGTTGTTGGCCTTAACATTTCCTATGCACTGCACAGTATTCTATGTCCTCACTGGGATAATCAATTGCTCCAATTTGATTTGGAGAAACAGGTACTGGATATTTTTCATTGTAAGGAATGGGTATAAAAGCCAATTTCAAATTTGGATAAGATACATAGTGTTTTGTATGTTTTTTAATAGCTGCTACTTTTGTCTTGCACAAATACCAATCAGTGATATGGTTTGCTTGCTCTCTCCAAAAGAGAAAAATACAAATGACAAGAAGCATCATTCATCCACATAGTCAGATTTTTGACGCAGGATCGCATGGATATCCCAGCTTTTATCCTGATCCCCAACTTTAAACCAAAATAATGTTCGTAAAATGTTTTGATTAGTGGCTTAAAATGTTGTTTCTGCTCATATAATGTAAATTCACCACAAATAAAACAAAAATTGTCCAAACTATTTTAACAATTTCTTTGCATGTTGAATATGCACTTTACACTAGTTTTATAAGCTTCTTCTTAAGCGTCATTTTTGAATTTATTACAAGTTAGAAAATGGCAACATTTTCTTTTAGGATAATATGTTAAGTACATATGTATCATTTTTTGCTATTTTTCTCAGTAGGGCAAGATAATATACGGATAAAAGTATCGAAAAATATTTTTTTTAACAAAATTGATCTTTCTAAGGGCGGAATACTTAGTCAATTTCATTTCCACTACTAACCCATTTATTTTGTTAAGCGCTTTGTTTCCTTATTTCTCAGTGGAAAAAACGGTATTGTATAGGAATGTCCCATTGGGTCAAATATATTTAAATATCTTCTGAATAAAAGAGCTCAGAAGAAGAAAAAAAACAGAACCTTTTTTTGCACTACTTCTTTATTTTACTTTTAATTGAATAAATTAATAGTTTTAAATTTTTGGATGTAATGAGTGAAAAAAACCAACAAAACTATTAGAATTTTATTTTATGCTGACTCATGAATAGTGTCAATTAAACAATAAATAAAAATACAGACATATCCATTTATGAAAGAAATCAAAGGATATTGAGTAAGTCTAATACATTTATTATGGGGGAGGGGGGGATGATTTGATGAATGTCACGTAATTTAGTGTTTGAATAAGCGTGCATGGAACAGAATTCAACAAGTTTTATCCTATTAATATTATATTGATAAAAATGAAAAAATAAAGTGAATATTAAATAAATTATATAGGATATGTATAAAATACAAAATGTCCAAATAATATTTTTGTATTGTAGGTAAGTTTTTACTAAATTTAAATGATTTAGAAATTTTTTATCCTCGAAAGAAAATGTCGGAAAAATAATAAAATTTTTGTGTAGATTTGAGTAAACGAAATGGCAGTGAAGATATTTTCAACAACAAAAAAAAGGAAAGAAAAAGACACTAATCATTATCAGATTCAGTTATAGAATGAACATAAGAGGTTCTTCTCCTACACAAAAGATGATTGGATGGAGGTAAGAGCGTCCAGTCAACCCAGAGGAATTTAAAAAATACCCTTGATAGCTAGAATAAGGACCACTATTTATGCTGCAAGAACGAATAAAAGGTATAAATATTTCATGGGATAGACGTAGTGTCGTAGCTACAACAGTTCAAAAGGGGACCGTATATACAAAAGAAGATCTTTTTGCCCTCCTCCTCAACAGAAATATAAACTTTAAAAAAATTAAATTTTATTACACCAAAACTGCAGAATTTTGACTACTGTTGAGGGATGTACATATAACATTAACCCATATTTATAAAGCAATGTTTATTTGTATGTATGAATCTATCTTTCAATGTTTGGAGAAAAAAAAGACATTATTTGACCCAAGAAATATCATCGTAGTGATATTAATGAAATCTTGCGGACGTTTTAAGGTAACATCAAGCGTGTATACTGATTGGACTATATATTATGCTAAGTGATGTCCAGAGTAGGTTAGCAAAACGTGGACTCGAGAGATAGATTTATAAATACATCCTAATTTTATATTTTTAATAATAAGCAAAAAAAAATAATATTAACAAAACATGTAGACAAAATACTTTTTTTTCTCCATATGACCACTTCCATTATCAATCACAGTCTTTACATATGACAAACTCCTTTGACAAGTTGTCCCATGCAGCCAATTGGAGGGCTTCAGTGAGTCCAAATTTGGGTGTGAGGTGCTGTTGGTTTACCTCTACAATGTTCCCCATATAGAAAAATCCAGTGGGTTCAAATCTTGTGAAGAAGGGGATCATATCTCTTTGCACCAGAATCGAGCCATGTTATTTGCACATAACTTTTGACAATTGGTGGACGTGTGAGAGGAGGCACCGTCCTGAGTCCATAAGTAGTTACGCTCCGGGTAGTTGGTCTTCAGCCATGGAAAGATGGTGTACCTTAACACCTTATAGTTGGCCTCCTGTCCGATTTTCTATCCGGCCTTGAAAAAGAACAGAGGCATCTTCTTTCCGTCAGAGGTCACAGCGCCGAGGACTATTGTTTTGGCCGTTTATTTGGTGTGGTAACCTCATTGGACCTCTTCTTTTGTTTCTGCAACACAACGGTCGTTCCTGTGGTTGTGAAATTGATCAATTGTAAAAACCTTCTTGTCCAAGAAAGTTTTCATAATTACCCCATTTGCCATGTAAGGAATTTCTTGCACTTCTTATATCTCCTGGTTTTTATGTTTTTTTGTCAGAAGGTGGTGTTGTTTCCTTGTAAAATAAAATAATCCCAAGTTGTGCTTTATAGCCCTCCTGATGGTCCTAGGAGCCACAAAGAAGTTGTTGGTGAGGCGATTCATCAACTTAGTGGGATCTTCCTTTAAATTCTTCTTCAAACTTAACAATAACTTTGTATCCATCTTTAAATTATCCCTTCACTTTTTGACAATCTGGAGAGGTCTTCTCCATTTTTTTTCATTTTGTCCAACTTAAGAGCCAGGGGCGTATAACACTTAAAAATATCCGTAATCTTCATCACATCAACTCCATTATCTAGGAGATCTGAGATAAGCTACCTTTCTACTTATTGCTCGCTCAATTTGATGAAATGGCAAATTGGTTTTATAGTTTGTTTATGTAAAAAGGACGGTGGAAACATAATATCAAAAACAATCACTAAACCTTTTCATAGTAATGAGAAAATAAACATTAATTAACTGTCCACATTTTGCTACCCTAACCTGTTTACCACATACATGTTTTTGTTCTAAGAAATGACAATTTAGTTATATTAATGAAGTGTGGAAGCGTTTTGTATGTAGAATTGAGTGTGTATACAGGGTGCATTCTATAAAGTGTTCCTTGATCTATATTAAATACCATTACAGTTTAAATAAAAAAGGGAGTATAATATATAGGGAGTACTGTATAATATGAATAAAATATCATAGGCAACTTGTATTAAAAAAGTGAAATACTTTAAATAAAATCTGAAATATTAAATGGAACATTACATGAGGTTTAGTAACTAGTTATTTTTAAATGTTTCGTCACAAAAACACAAAAAATGTATTAGTAAAATTTAGATCAAAGATATTAAATTGTGATTTCAAAGGTTTATACTAAATTTCGTAAATAAACTTCTCAATTTCAATTAATTAAATTTAAATAAAATGTTTTCAATAAGTAGGTTGGACAAGAAATAGTAAAATATTAATCATTTTTGTAAAATTTTCTATAACAGTCTAATTTTATCAAATGTTTCAGTATTGATTACAAAGTACAAAACGTGCAAGATCACAGGGATCTAAAATAAGCCAACCAGTGCATAACTAATGCACATATATTTATCAAATTATTTGTTTCATCGTACTTACTTAGGTTATGCTTATTTATTTATATTGATAAAACAAAGTTGCTTAGTATGAATGTTTTATTGAAAATATGAATTTTTGATCGAAGACATAACAATTTAGTCAAATTGATTAAATCTAGAGTCGTTGCACATGCAGTATTAAGTGCAAATACATAGCGCACTGTAAACAGCTGCGCTATATACAGTACACCCTGTATACACACTCAATAATACGACGCGCAGTGTACCTATGTAATGCTCCCTGAAGTAAACCATGTATTTTTTTTTATCTAAGAAGTAATTATGTAGTCATATTCATTAAATATCGCAGATTTTTGCAATTAACATCGAGGGTATGTACAGAGTTCACTGTATATAACCTGATGTACATCATATACTTTTTTTTTATCTAAGAAATAACAAGGTAGTGTTATTAATGAAATTTTGCAAGTGTTTTGTATCCATCAGGTATACAGGAGCCCTGCTCTTGTTTGTTTTTGTTATATAAAATGCTGAATGTGAAATATAATAAGGGTTACCAACAATCGTGTGTAGGAAATCACAGCCAGTAAGCGCTAAAGATTAAAGTACACCCTGGCTCATCACATCATACTATTTTTTTTTTCTAAGCTCTTATTACTTTTGTTTTGGTCGTTCCTAGAGAAGGAAATATATTTTATGTATACGAAATTGAAATACAATTCCTAGATCTAATGAAGTAAATGTAATACCATAATGTTTACTTACACGATAATCAGTGCAACTCCATCTGACCAATTAAAGGCGCAATAAAAATAGCTTTATAGGACACTCTTAATACACCTCTGTCTATCTTTTTAATGTTTTTGCTTTCTTCATGATTGTTTTTAATCTTCTGGACTAACGGATAGTTATCATTTTTGTTGTATACTTCTTGTTCCATAATAATATTTTATAAATTAATAATAATTACTTATTATTCTTTTTTTTGTTTAGGTAAGAGCATATATTAATTGGTATAAGTATTGAGTAACTTCGTGTGAGTGTGCTCATAGAATATAAAGAGTAACATGGATTATTTTTGAAAGAGTTAGTTTCTTAATTATTAAAACAAAATTTGTCCTTCAGACAATTCCTAATTACTCCAGGGAATGCCGTGTATTACCGTTAGTAATAGTATATTTGTGAAATCTAACTTATTTATGATTGATCTAAAATGTACCAAAAAAAAAAGTTTCTTTCAATAAGCTTAATAAAAATACGAAGTGAGTGAAAAAAAGAAGGAATAACGACCCAGTAATTGAAAGAAAGGCAAAACCCATTCTAATAATAAATAAGGAGTAAGCATAGGAAAGAATGTCACAATAACCATGGCCATATAAAATTTATCTCGTGAAAAACTATAAATGATATGAGCGGATTAGAAGATAAGCTACTAAAAAATGCAGTCACAATGAGCATACTATATGATTTTGAACGTATTACTTGGCTTGTGTAGCTTATTTCAATATTGATATGCTCAATGCATTTGGCCTTTAAAGTCTTTTATAAGCTAGTAACATAAGATATTTAAGTAGTGTTGTAGCTGATATCTAAGTAGTTCTTTATTTGGGAGTAATGGCCTTGGTCTAGTCCAATTCTACTTGTCATTCATTCTAGAAGATAAAATATATCCCTCGTCACGTTATATATGGTATTATAGGAAAAAGGCGCATTGCTCAGGAGTCTAGCTTGAATTAAGAGTTTTGTTCAATTCAAAATTATGGCTTTCAGGAAAAGGCGAATATATTGTAAAGTATAAGGTCTATACTCTAGATATTAAATTTTAATAGGAACAGTTTTTGTAATTCTTGATGTTGCTCAATACCAATTTTTAATCATTTCTATTTATTGTATTTTATTACATTTTTATTTTAGTTTAAAATTCCCTGGTTAAAAGTTTAACTTCTCCCCAGTAGGGTAAGCATATCTAACAACGGCGTAGGACAAATTGATATTTTGGATACAATAACGGCCGTCCATAGAAGGACACTTATATGAAGGGAATTATCCTATATTTCAATGGTAAGTTTTGCTTTTGCTATTCAAGCCTTAAGATCCATGACAACTAGAAGAAAAGTATGTATATCTGCCTTATTTATAATTCCTTCGTCATATTGTATAGTAGACCCTAGTCAATCATGGAGCACAGATACTAAGACCCATTCCCACCTATTATTTAGAAAAACAGCAAGCAAATATTAAGAGACGACAATGGCATCCAATTTATAAGGTCTATCTCTCAGTTAAGACATTGCAAAGATCCAATGTGTAAGGAATATACGAAATTTGAGTGTTCTACATACAATATTGAGCCACATCTACATTTCTCCTATAAATATCTCAAATAATAGCAATTATACTATAAATATTTTTATTTTTTTCCATAAAATGTATTAATGTAAATATAAAGTAAATCTATTCGAAATGTGCATTTAATTTTCAAGTTTGAATCAAATAATTAAATAACAATATGTCTAAAATTATATATATCTTCTTTCATCTAAATACTAATTATACCGGCGACATATTAATTAATTAATGGGTCTCTATCGAGGCCTTAGGGGTCCTTTAAGGTATAAAAAATATAGGTATCTATCTCATTAAAATAAAAAATGAATTACCTTATATCTGAGAAAAAATTATAACCCAAAATAACTATCACCTCTAAAAGCAAGACAATTATAATTATTGCAGGTTTCAATTAATTATGTGACTAAAAAATGGGATGGGGTAAGAAAGAAATATGAAAATGGTAAAAATGCTCGTGAGTTATACATTCAAATAATGAATTTAGTTGAATTCGTTCCCTAAACTTTAAAATACTCTCACATTTTCTTTGATGTCTATATTTATCGATTTTGAAAGTTTAAAAAATAATATTGGGCCTTTCTTAAGAAATTCATTATTTTGTGCATAATTTTCCATTTTTTTATTCTCTCAAAAAAAAAAAGTTTGAGCTTCACTAAAACCTTGAGAATTCAAAGCTTGAAAAATCTTTTTTACTTCAAAATATAAAACAGTATTATTACTAACAGATTGTAAAGTTTTCAAAAAAATATTTTGAAATGTAAATTTATATGTTGTTTTGTAAGTTTTTTTTATGTGAAATTTGTTACTTTTGTTGAAAAGTAATTTTTTATTGTACTAAGAAGTAAAATGAACGTTTTAAAAGAACAAGTTTAATAGAACTACACATAATCTTTCATATTTTGTGTTATTCATCGAAAATTGTTCCTTCCAATTTAAAAAAGTATAACTATTATAAACGTACTTCGTATAACGCACAATTTTCTGAAGACTCGCGTACAAGAAAAGAATAATTTTCAATTAATGAAAAATAAATGAAAAGTGATTGTTCTAATATAAAATTTAAATTCCTTTCTGTATAAATATTAATATTTTTAACGTTATTTTGTGCTTTTTTAAAGGTTTTTCTTTTCATTCTTGGGAATGGACCAATCTATTTCAAATTAATTTTTTTCTCCAGTTCTTTAAATTATATTTGATATCAATATATATATATGTATATTTGTACCAAAATATCTGTTTTTTAATATTCAAAAAATTTTATTCTAGAAGGAATCAATGCATATCTAACAAATCTCAATGTAATTATATTACAAGTAAGAGGTATTGAATGTATGACTTTTTTTTTTCAAATGCAGATTATAATGGTATTCATACAAATTTGAAAAATAATATTTTAGATATCTGTTTAAATTGACAATGTAGGAGTTTATGAAATATTGAATCAATTAATTAAATAATTTTAGAGATTATCAAATCATAAGATAAAATTACTAGCCAATTTATTTAAGAACTTTAAGGAATGACAAATATATTATGCAGCCAAATTTTATTCAAGAATACTGACAAACTTTCACTTGAAATTACATTATATTTTTAAATTCTACGGAAGTAAGTTTTCGAACTAGAAAATTTTATTATTTTTATGAAAATTCAATGAAATCAAAAAATATCCGAGCTATTTTAGGATTAGATTCTGGTAGCTTTTCGTTGAGAAAGACAGCGATCCTAATTTTAGGCAATTTTCCTTAAGGAAAGATAAGTCAATTCATGGAAGTTGGAATCAATTAATTTTTTATAGTCCTTGTTTGTGACGGTAAATTTAAAAAAAGTAATTGAACATAGGAGAATTAAATCTCTAAAAATTAACAATAAATGTGCAGTTGATTGTTTAACAGCTAATTTTTTTAACAGTTATTAAAAGTCCTACATCTAAAAAACCTGTGCTTTATATGTGATACAAATGTCAATAGATTGAAAGAAAGTGGAAATATAAGAACTCTTAAGAATTTTAAGAAAATATAAAACTTGTCAAAAGAGATAAAAACAAAAGATTCCAAATATAAGATCAAACTTCCACTGATTAATATTACTTTAGAATCTACAATCCTTGCAAAAACACCTGCTCCTGTGATAAATCTTATAAAGGGTGTTGACGACAAGGATTGTCTTTGTATACCAAATGATCACATCTGGCCATAATTCCAGTATTGTTGGGACAAAATGGAGAAGGGATACGTTTGATGGATACCAAGGCCAGAAACTTCTAACAAAATAAGATCAACTTGAGTACCATGTGACAAAAAATAATTTATTGAATGTTATTCCTTTTATAAGTCATTAAAATAAACTTAAATTAAAAAAAAAAAAAAGATCCAAATTATAAGAAACCCATTGAAAAGTTCAAAAAGAATATTTAAATTTAGGAATTAACATAGCACTAGAGAGTCACATCATTATGTGTCATCTAAATGATTTTTGTAAAGAGTTATGGGCCATTGGGACTGTATTCAGAGCAAACGTCTCAATCATCTCATAAAGATTGGGCCAACTTTCAAAAACGAATTAGTGTTCCAAATTGTTAGTAAAAAAGAGAAGAGTTTTCTTTGTGTTTCTTAAATATTTATAATGTTTTACATTTTAAAAAAATTACGTTAATTTTATGATTATAATAAAAAAGTATTTATTAAATAGGCAACTTTCTTTCTCTTTGTATAAATACTTTTAAATTTAAAAAAAAAATGTTGTGAAAAATAAATTATTATTTTAATTTTTCAACTATTGGAAAATTATGCTGTTATTCAGTGAAGTCTATTCACATACATGGTCTACGTAATTATTATCCTTTTTTGGCTAGTAGGGAACCATTTTTGTGGGATTTATTTTTGTAGTTCTATAAAAATTATTTTGACAAAAAGTTCATATGGCTTCATTGTGTAAAATATAAAAAATAACTTTGCAACACAAGTCACTAACATCATCTAGGAAATTGATTTACATTTCAAAATGTTTTTTATTTTTTTTGTTACATTTTTACATTTGTAATAAAATGTTAATTTTATTACAAAAGTAGCCAGAAATTTTATTTTAAACTTTCAAAATCGATAACCAAGGTACAGTTAACAGACTTTTAAAGTTTTGGGGACGATTTTGACAAAAAGATAATGTTTTTACAAGCGTGTCTGTTATTGGTTATTTTAGACCATTCATGTTATTCAATTTATTAGTGAATAACATAATACGTTAATATTAAGCAACTTTTTGATTGAAGTTAATTCCATTTGAGATATATTACTATGCAGTTTTTTAATTTAAAAAAAATTAAAAGCAATATATTTGGTCTGCTTGGAATTGTTTTCCATAATAAAATATAACTCTTTGGGACTGATCTATACCGAATATACACTATAGTTTATAGCTATTGTTATTTTCTTTATTTATGTGTGTCATATTTGGAAATATCTTTGATTTTCATTTCTTCCTTTTAAATTTTTTGTATTTATATCTTCTTTCATTATCTCGGCTATATTTTTATTAAATGAAGAGAATCTTCTTTTGTTGTAATTTTCCACAATTACAGTTTGTGAAACATGACATCGAACTCACCCTCTCTACTCTCCTTTGTACGAAAAAAAAAACCACCAGCTTCAGATGGACCAATGGAAGAATAGTCATCATTCTTAAAAAAGATAACACAATTGATTTTAAGAACTTGGGATCAATATTGGTTCTTAATGAAAATCATATAATTGTATTTGGGATTTTGGGAGAACAAATCAACAGATCTTGAATAAAAAGATTGGAATAGCACAGAAAGAGTTTTTAAAGCACAGAATAAACTCATATATTTCGCAAAATATTGAAACTATAATTGATTCTATTAAGCTAGCATTTGGATCGACTTAAAAAAAGCTTTTGATTCTATTTCCCATAATTGTATTCTTTATGAGGATTAACCAAAAGTTTCTTTAATCCGGTACGGGGACTTTTGTGTAAGGACTCATCATAAATTTGGATTGATGGGGTTACGAGTGATGCAATTTTATTGAAAAAGAGCTGAAGACAAGGTTGCTTGTTTGCTCGTCTCCTGTTTATATTCACTATTTAATGGCTAGTGTGGGACATAATAAAAATATATAGTGGATTTAGTTCCTGTACTCCCTTAATATGTTGGATCTGTATGCAGACGATTTGACAATAACTATATAAGCTTACTTGGAGTCCCAAATAATCTAGAGGATAACTTTGCTGCTGAAAAAGTTTAACAAAGATAGAGATATATCTGGTCTAGAGCTAAACAATGTGAAAGATCCCCAATTAAGACCACAGTATAAATACCTGCAGAATAAAAAAAATAAATAATATTCTTGTCCTTGAGTGGGATAGGGATGGAAGTCATATGCGTAATTCGGATCGTGTTTGTTAGTTGAATAATCACAGATTGAGTAAGTAGGGAGAGTTTAATCTTCAGAAGACGATTGATCTTTATAATATCTTTGTTATATCTTAAATAGTTTATGCATCTGGTGCATCTCAAAGGATTGCTGACAATGCCATAACAAAAAAAAAGGTTACCAAAACGGTTTCATAAAAGTTATTTGGAAGCTATTGAAAGTCCCAGAGTACAACTACTTGGAAGAATTTCTCTTCTATCAAAAATTATCCCTAAAATTTATATAATAATTACTATAAATATTGCAAAATACACAACCTTGGAATGGAGAAATATATTTTTCCCTCGGTGCAATTTCTCAGGAGTGGACCCAGCACAAATAATCGTCTTATATTTGTGGCCTAAGTAGGCTTAGAAATCATGTAAAGTAAGAACTCGTTCTCTTGGCATCGATTCTTTCAAAAATTTATAAGAAAATTTCATTGATCTTTTATCAAAAGTTTACCAAGAGTGGAGAACAGTTGTTTCCAGCCCACCTGTTTATAAGTGGGCAATGATGGGTTCTGATCTGTCTAATGGTTTTATTATCACTTCTCCTTACATGGGCTGTAGTACAAAGGGTAGTTTGGAATGGTCAGCCTACGTATGGCTCCATTACGACAGTTAATATAATTAGTAATAATTACAGGAAAAAGTATTATTTTAAAAACTTGATGAATCAAGTAAATTTGGAGCTATCTCAAAAATATCTTAATTATCCATGACATTTCTGATAGCTTTATTTTCAATTGCAGTCGTTTCTTATTACCTCTGATTAGGTATTCATATTCTTATGGATTGTCAGTGCCCTGGCACTTGAAAAGGGAACATCCAGCGGCAGATGTGGATGAGGGGAAGAAATTATACGAAAGGTTTTTAGATGTTCTTGTGCTATCAGAGTCATGGCGAAGTCGAATTTTAAAATATCTACTTATATAGCAGATGCTAAGAAGTATACGGCACAATTTCAAATTCCTCGGGATGTATTTATTTCAATTCTCCCTGTAAAGACTGCTGTAAGCTATTTAACTCTGTGGGTCATGCTTTTAGTAATTGTCAGGCTCTGTGAAAACTGAGATAGTTTGTTTTACTCAATTTGAAGGGAGTTATAGAAACAGTGGTTTCTCCAATTCTACTATTTGGATTTTCGAGTAGAAATGTTAATTCTCCAGAAAAGATCAAAGCCATTTTAAATTGCAAAGCTATGATCTCAAAGATACTGACACATTTGAAATCTATAAACGTGGAGGAATTAAGAGGTATTTTCATTGCTATAGCTTCTTGCTATACTGTTTTTAAGATTGAAATTCCAGATGAGAACATCTCCAATTCAAAGTTTACTGAAGATCTAATTAAATTTCATCTTTCATTCTTTGACGCAAGATACTTGTTGGTTTTGTTTAAGATTATTTGCAATTTTAAAAAGTCCAAATCTTTTAGTTTGAAAAAGTCGTTTGCTTGTTGTTTGTTTCTTTATTATTGCCATTTTTTATTAATTTTACGGTTGCTTTTTAACTTTGAGAAACTTGTTCTTTCTCATATTGGTTAGACATCGTTTTAAATACTGTGTTGGAGTGGTTTGTAGTATTTTGAATTATATTGTTCTTTTTTTCTAGGATAGTAATTTAGTTCAATACCTCATAAAACTTAAGAACAGATTGTGATGAAATTTTGCCAACTCTCTTTTGAAGGTTGGTACGCACTGAAAATTAGCTGACTAAAAAAAATAGTGTCGTTTCTGTGGGAAGCCTGGGACTTTTCAGCACATTTGTATACTTATCTATAAATGCCTCGTTTTATACGCCATGGTAAATATGCTTTTTTTATATTTTAAAAATGGTCGCCATGATTTTCCATATGAATAGGTTTATTTGAACATTTTAAAGTTTTTTTCGTATAAATTGGCATTATTCATGATGATAAATTCATACTTCTTAGTACATGTTAGCATTTTAATCTCAACTATGATTTCTAAATTAGAGGTAACTTTTTTTTCATACTTGAAGTTGATCTTTTAGGCAAACAAATTATATCCTAATTCAATAATATGAGTCTAAATATATATTGCACAAACTATTAATATTCCTAATATTTAATTAGAATATTCACTAACGTATTTGAAAATTGGTATTTATGTTTAATATCATGTACAATTTATGATTATGATGGTGGTTATGATTGTGCATTTAAAAAACCAATGTTTTTATTTTCATTCTCTCAAACTATTCTAATAGTGAAAATATATATAAATTTATCAACAGTTGCTGACGTTTTTATTTTTAAACATAAATGAAACGAAGAGTAAATGTAAATTGTACCATTAACGGGAAGAGATGAGTAAACCAAATAACTACTCGTTTTGTAGACAAAGTACATTGAAATACAATGAATCTATATCAAAGAAAAGTTTGTCTCTTTGAATGTATGAGTACATGACAACAAGTGGCAGGGTGTAGTGTATATATATAGTATAAAGAAAACAAGTTATTTTTTGGTTCAAAATTGGCTTTACATAAATTATTCTCTACAACAAAATCACAATTTTCTTAAAGCACTGGAGCAGCATATGCTTCCCTTAGTAGGGTTTGATCAATTGATTCCAAATATACCCTTATTTTTACTCTGTTACCCTTTTGGCCTTCAGAAAAGGCCATTAAGTTTTTTTATTTAAGCCTATTTTTAAGGTTCAAAGCTTTTTTCGATGGTATTGGAACGATAATCTGTGAGATTTGAGTATACTCATTAACTCGGTTTTGGGTCATTTGTTTGGCATTGCATTTTTTGAGATTATTCTAAAATTAAATAAATCATTACGACCAAGATATCAATACTTTTCACTGTATCAACCGGTTGTACCTCCAATTAATTATAGCACACTTTTTAAATGATTTTTATAGAACTGAGAAAAAAAATTGAAACTTTTTTTTTCTATTTACTAATTAATAATTATTGACTTCTGATGCAAAGTTATACTAAAATCTACTCACATTTGCCAACAAAAATGTTTCGAATATAAAAGGAGTTCCAATTCAATACATTTTAGTTAAATATTATATAAAAATATATATTTTGGTAGGTTGCATAATATGCATATGTGCAACAAAAAGTGTATAAAATTAAAAGAGTAAACATAAATGAAACGAAGAGTAAATTGCAAATATATCAGATAATATTTCAATACAATTGCAGGTCTTAGAGCCCAATTAATATTAATTGTTTGGAGCTGATATCAATTATATGGGGATTTAAAAACTATCTGGGTATTAACACTTTTGAGATAGATTTTTTTAACTTACACTAGAAAAACTAGGGTAAATATATATAGAAGAGTTACTCTGGACACTATATGATTTTTATGGGAATTTCTATGTCGTTGATTCAATTTAACATTTAACAATGTTTGGTGACCACAAATATAGAACGGATGTAAGCATTATTCTATGTTTGATAAAATAAATGATTAATTATTTTGTATAATTAATAATGATAATTATAACATTTAAAAGTAATGACACATCAGAGGTCAAACAGATTGATTAAGGATAACTATCCAGATTCAGAAGTATAACTCAAAGTGCAAAAGACGTTTGGGAAAAAAATCTTTATAATGTCCCTTCTATCATGAAGGACATGTATCCACGACAAGTTATGGTTTTGGCAGGTTTAGCAGCGAAGGTAATGTTAAGACGCCCTTCATCTTTAACGTCTTATCCGCTAAATCATGAAAGACCAACCTTGGATCTGGCCGCAAGACAGAACACCCTGTCATATCATCTTAAGAATACTCGATGTACGTCCCAGAGTTATTAGCCTTCTAACACGCCGGAATTGAAGCTTTTAGACTATTTTGTCTGGGGCGGTATTGAACAGATTTTTTCTACATTAACACAAGATCTGTGAGAGATAAGATAAGGAGGGTATTCTGGACTTTACCCAGTGTAACATTCAAGAAGCCTATGGGACGTTTCCGGGGACTTTGTAAATGTGTGGTAAAAGCTAAATGCAATTTTATTTATTGAATGTCAAATTTATGTTATAAGGAGGATTTTTGTGGAAATTTTAACAAAAGTGGTTAAGAAATAAAATCACAGCAGCATTGTTTTTTTTCTGCTTGCGAACGTTTAGATTGTTTATATTTATCGCGTCTGCCAGTATTTTCTCACTATCTCCAGTAAGAGACTCAAGTGCTATAATTAGCTTAGTAGCCCATGGACAAAATATTCATAATTTTTTATATTATGAAATATATATATATAGTATATCTTACTTATTTTAAAAATTGTGAAGAATTAATATGCAAATAATAGTTGCTGGAAGTACTTATGATTGTTCAATTTTTGTTTGTATTTGTCCTTTCTTAGCTTACAAATTGACATTTTGCATACATTTGAATAGATCATGCCTCTACAAGATTCAATCTTCTGCTTTGTATGTTAGTTTCAATCCATGAAATTTGAGAGGCAAGTTTTATTATTTTTTGTTTTAATGTAAAAAAAAATTGATGAGTAAAAAAGATAATATTCTTATTAAGCTATTCAATACATTCAGAAAATGTATTACTACTTAAAAATATTATTTTTATTATATCTTAATAAATTCGAAAACGAGTACTTATAAAATAATATTAAATAACTGAGAAAATACTCTTAAAAGAAAAGAAACGAACCATAGCTCAGATAAAGATAATTGAATTGAAAAATATAACCGTTTTGAAACTTGTCGATAAAAAATAATGACTATATATCGAAGTACTCGTTATGTAAATTGATATGGAATGACTCTTACGCAATCTTAATTTTAATTCAAATTTCGATTTCAAGTAATATGTGTTGTTTAAATATTTTATGGAATATTCCACTCAGTCCATAATCGAAACCCGAAAAAGATCGAAATTGGATGTACTCCTCCTAAAATACTAGTTTCATATCGTATCGAATCATTTTCTGTAGGTTAAACGTTTGATTTATTAATTTTTAAAAGTGTCAAATGACAGTTACAAAATAATCATTATTTCATTTATCCTCTATACTATAATAAAAATTGTTGCATTTGTACAAATTGAGAATTTCTGTCATGCCAGGACAGATGCATACTTTAACTATAAAATAAAAGTTGTATGGAATTTGAATTTACGTATGGGGGGCTATGTTTTATTATGACCAGATCCGATTCCTGGTCTCAATGGAGAAAATTTGGTTTTCCGCTTATAAATTGATTTTTTCATAAAACAAGATTAATTCCCGGGGTCTCAGCTTTTTAAGATTGGGTTATCGCTGCGAAAATGCATAAAAAACAAACAAACAAAAAAAATGCAAAAACTAATTTTTATACAAACGAAAAAAGGAAGAACGTATATTGAATACAAAGGAAAAAAAGGGGATTAGTTACAATAACAAGAAAAAAAGAAAATGAAGAAGATATTGAGATAGAAAAATAAACTCTCTTTAGTAAACTTCAGCAAAATCCAGTCTTTTTACTTCTACTCTGTTATTTTTGAGTATTTGCAAAAATATTATCATTTGACTGCTTATAATTGTACGTAAAGCACTTATTATCTTGGAACTTTGTAAGTGCAAACTAATAACAGTTTTTCTATTTTTTTCGTGTTTTTTTTATTTTTTAAATCAATTATTATTATTTTATAAATTGAAGAGGAATTTTTCATAACCGACGTTTTGATGTCTTCAATATTTTATTTTTACTAAAATATATGTACATGTCTACTAGCAAAGTGTTAGCGGTATTACTCAGGCCAAGGAGGGAGCGGGAAGTCACATTGACAATGGTCAATACAATTTTAATACTGTATATACCCCTTCAGCACGGGTGAGCGTGCGGGTATTATATAATTCATTATAAATAATATACCACTTCTATATTGAATGGAATGTGATAATATAAATTTGAAAAAAAAAGAGAAGGTTATTAACCTCAAATAACATACATACACAGAAAACTTTAATTAGAAGTTCATCTGTGATTTTTGTTGAAAAGTTAACAAATCAAAGTTTGCGAAGAAAATTGCAAAAACTGTTTGCACTTATTTTGCAAAAAAATACAAAATAACTTTTTTTTGCATTGGTTATAGGAACACAAATCTACCAAGATTTTTTTCGTACTTGCAAAAAAAAGAGTAAAACAGAATAATGTGAGTCGAAAAAATAAACCCACTATAACTGGATCATTTTTGCAAATATTGCAATAATTATGTTAGGAAATTTTATAGACATTGAAAAATAAATATCGTACTTCAATATTAAGGTTATAATTTTATGTCCAAAATGCATTGTAAATATTTACATTTGATATAAAAAAAAGAATTAAAAAAATTGGAAGAATAATAAATTATTAAAAAAATGATATATATTTCAGTTCAACATCAATTTTTATTTGGCAAATTTATATGGAAGCAAATTTCTACGAACTTTATTAAATCTAAAAATGCACTTTTCTATTATAAACCTTTTTATATACCCCCCACCCGAAAAAAAAATAAGCAACCCTCTTTTGCCTTAAAAAGGTTCAAAAGAAGTCTCCATGCAAAGTTTCAGCCTCCTAGTACCAACAGTGTAGTCCCACATAAAAGATACACACAAATGTATATTTACAGAGTATCCTCGCAATATTCACATCACTGTCCAAATTATTAAAAAAAAGTGTATATTGTCTTTTCATTGACACCTAATATCTCTGAATTTTTCCGTGTACTCCTGCTGGTATAAAGTTAAATAAACTTATCGAACAGGCATTTTTAGAGATAAATATAATGTAAAAATTATATGTATTTATAATAAAGCTGCCCATAAAGGACCCACAAGAATCAATTAACTATTATTACTTCTAATTCTAAGAAAATTCTTTTTTTTTATTTAATGCACATCAATATTATCATAGATTACTTAACATCTGTACAGACACTAGAAACATAACCTCATTAATATAATAACTAATTTATAATTCTTATATTAAATAATAATTGCAGAAGATATTTATTAGTTTTTGTTAAAATATGATGAATCATGATTGCGGAGAGATAGATTTATTGTCCATTGAAAGCCCTCATTTATGGTTTAAGCTATTAATCTTGGAGTTGGGTAAAAGTCAGATTTTGCACCAAAAATTTCATTTTTGGTGGTGAAACTTGAAAGAGTGCATCAAAAGCAATTATCAAGTATGATTGAATTAGGTTGAAGACAGAGTTAATTGTTTCCTTCTATTCCCTTTATATTTAAATTATAACACCATATCTTCTATATTAGTGTTTATGAAGAGAGGGGATATATATACTTATGTATATATTTATTTTGTAAGATATGTCCTACCAGATTTAGAATAGAAATATATGCATGATACAAAGTACACTGTTTTATTCTTAGAATATATCCTTGATATGATCGGATAACTGCTGGTAGGATTATTAAAAGACAAAATCGAACTTACCAAGTACGTCTAGACAATGGTCGTATTTATGTGAGGAACAGGTGAAAAGAAGACTCCGAGAAAATCTGAAAAAGAGGGTTCAAACTTATTTAATTTATTATTAATATGTTTGTATAATAAATTGAACTGAAGCGCGCGAAACAATAAGAAAAAAAAGAAGAACGATATTGGATAGTACATACATTTTAATATTTCTTTGTGATTTGAAGGGAAGAGGGATTGCATATATATATATATATTTATTTATTTATATTATTTAAGATATGTCTTACCAGATTTATAAAAACGCAGTAATGATGCAGTGAAGATTTTATTGGTCCCCTAAAACTTGGCCGTTCAACACTTAATCAAGTAAAAATACCCACTAGGTATCTTTTTATGTAAATAAATAGAAAAGTGATCCGTCAAAGGTTCTAACAGTCAAGGTCTTTTATATGTTTTTTTCTTTCAATGAAAATACTTATTGATTATTTTTATGTTTTCTAATAATTAGTTACTTTCTATTTCGAACTCAAAAGTAGCTTTGCCCATCAAACATAACATTCATTAAAGTATGACTTCGGCCGTTTATCGTTCACTAGTTTTACTTTTCAATAATAGTGATAAAAAGGATGGGGTAAAGAATTTGGCAGGTAGATGGGTACTAGGGTATAACATTAAAGGGTAGTTGTTCAGGAGTTAAGTGGCTTGTACCCATTGTATAGCTATTACCATCTCAGCTGCATCACTGCCAATTCTATTTCTTCTTATACATAATATGTTTCATATTGTACATTTACTCTCATAAACTATTTCATGCGAAAAATCTTGATAGTATATCTGAGGAAGACTGTAAGAGCACTTGATTGGAATAGCAAAACAACTCATAAATTCAAATGTAAGTGTATGAAAATAAGTATTCACTTAATACGCAGTTATAATAAAAAATTCTAAAAAAAAGAACATATGAAATTAATAGATATAATCAAAAAAATGTTAGTATATACGTGAGCATTTAATTGTATTATTTCAAACTTAATTAGAAGGTCTCAATAAAATAGTATCATATTTTTCCCCTTAATTTAAAGAAAAGTTTTTGATTTATTAATGAAAATTATATTTTAATTTATTTTTTAGGCTGAAATTAATATCTTTTTAAAGGAGATAAATTAATATGTATATTAATGGACCCATATTATGATTAGAAAAATCATTTTGTCCCAAGTTTTTTTTCGGTATATATTTACAACACAGATACACTGAGCTGTAAATCACATACCAGCTGGTATATTAAAAAAGGTCCAAAAATGATATGGAATCCTGTCAATTCAAATAATGTTTGACAGAAGAGCAGCTTAGCTGCAATGACATTTTATGAGACTAGCAGTTATTAGAGGAAGGAAATAAATACAATTGCTACTCCATATCTATCTAGCAAGGAGATGGAAAGGAGTTACGCTTATGTTGATCATTAGATCTACTCTGAATCCAACAAAGACTTAAACTTATAACTCCCCCACAAATCATCAGTATTACCGCCTCTATCTTTCATGTGTACACACACTAGTAATAACTTTTTGCTAAGATGTTCTCTCTACTTAAAATCATAGAGCAAGGAGCGAAAAGAAGACCATGAAATTGTCAAATATAGTCGGCTACGTGACAATTTTTTTATCCGCTAGGAGCGTGGAGTATATTTAGAAGAGCATAAGATAGTTCCACTACGACCAGAACATTTAGCACTTTCGAAAAAACAATTGAATTGAAGGGCTTTAAAGTAACAAGCACATAACGTCACAGCATGAAAAGAATGAGAGTGAAAAAATGACGTTACAAAGTAACAAACTTAAACATAAAACCTGATTTATACACCAATAACTTAGTTTTGTTTATGTACAGAATGAGAACCCAATACTTTCAGTATTGTTTAACTACAATTTCCCCCCGTTCTAATTAATTACAAGGTTTCATTAAGTTTTGTTTTATCCTGTGTATTAAGTGTACTAATGTCGGAGAAACAACAAAAAGAACAACGCGTTTGGGATCTCCTCCGAACTAGTGTTGGACACGAGTAGGCTGCAGAGAACGTTGCTATCCCCGTCCGAACTGCCTAACAACATCAAGGAGAACCAAAATTTCTGCAGCATCAATATGACTTACTTCTAGTCTATATTCGTGTGGCCCTTCTTCAGTCCTAACCCCAACCTCCTGCCAATTTTGAATGTCTTGACATCGTGGTACGTCATGGGCATGGTCTTCATCGTCAAGAGCTCCAAACTGTTAACAGGTTTGTTGATGTTGTTATTAATTTTGAAGGAGGATTTATTGCATAAAAAATATAGATGTATATAGTATTTAAACTTTTTTCATTATTAACCTTTGATATTTACAATGTTACTGAAAATCGACAAATAACCATCCAAATAGTTATTTCATGAGTTACCTCTGCTATTCACAATGTTACTTTTATAACTCCAAAGTAGCTCCTTAGTGTTGCTCTCCGTCATTAACGTGCACATACACACTTTATGCTCAGATGTAGAGATGTGAAAATTATCCAAATCATTGTGAGTGATTATTTGAAAGACTATATCCAGGCCAAAATATGTCCCTTACTTCAAATAAAGATTCTAAACTATACCTTAAATCATTCCACTTGTTTGCGTAGAAAGCCTATAATTGACTCAAATATTTCAATAAAATATTGGGCTGTATGTATGAGGACCAGTAAAAAATAAATTGAGAGTTCTTCCTAATTGCTTTTTGTTCAAGATTGTTTTTATGTTGATAGACAGCATATTTTGCTTTAAATAACCCCTATATTATAAAAAACTATCATAAGAGTCGGTTACTTTAAATCATACAAGAGTCAGTATAGGAAAACACCTGAAAGGGGAATACAATACACCTTTTAAAAAACTAATCGAGACTAGGGATGTAAATCGTGTGAATTTTTTAGCAGGCTTGTTTTTTTTGGATTTGTTAATTTGAAGAGTGAATTTTCTTTTCCTTAGCAGTTGTCATTATTATTTAGTTCCTGAGTAGTGAACTTTCCTAAATATACTATTTATATTCAAAAACCTGATTGAACATTCGTGCGAGCTCATAAAATATGGAGAGTAACCTTGAGGATTTGTTGCGGAGTTATAATTGTAAGTAATTGTTGGACTCAGAGTAGAATTGGGCATAGACCTCGGAGTAATTCTTGTCAATGTATTTGTTTATTTTCTTATCCCCTCCTCCCTTGTCACAACTGATTGTATCTGATATCCTCCAAAACATTCATCAAATTGTGAGAGCTACCACGATGTTTTTCTGTTACTTTTTTTAACATGCCCAATACACACAATTTTCATCACTTCTTATAACTCCGCACACCTCCTTAGTGTAACTCTCCATCATTCATATGCAAACACACTTTACACTTAGATGTAGGGATGTGAAAGTTAACTATATACTTGTGAGTGTAAATCAAAAAGAAAATTTTATATTAAAGAATTTGATAGACAAATATTTGCTGACAGTGATCAATATATATGAGAATAATATTATACAAAGCCATGTTAACCACCCTAACAATTGAAAGAATGTTTGGGAGAGAGGAAATATACAGAAACATCACTCCGTAATTAGCAATGATATAATGAGAAATTACTCTTATATCGATCTTCAATTCTATTCCAAGCCCAACAAGTACATATATATGTAATAATTCATCAACGTAAAAGTGTTACTTTTTGTCTTTCAAGCGATATTGATTTATACTTATATGTCCTTTCTTCTAAAATTTATGATAATTATAATATTTTAATCAAATAAAAGTCATATATACAGGTAGCAACAACAAAAATCCGAGCCCTCTTAATGTTATACACCGGTATATTGAAAATAAAAAACCAAAAATTAACGTGGTAACTCAGAAAGTTTGAAGAATGTTTATTGAAAGAGCAGCTTAGCTGTCATAACGTTTTATTAGATTATATGGGAGCAGTCCTGGGATGCTTGAAAAGGAAGTAAACACAAATCCTAGTCCGTAACTATTAAAAACATAGGCAGAATTTACTTCAAAGTCATTCCTAGAATTATAGTCTAAGTCCAATAAGGACTTTTTATCTTGATTTCCTAACCAATATTGTTTATCCAAGGATGGTTACTATATTAATCCATTATATAACTTAGTTTTTATCAAAGTAGAATGACTTAACAAATGTGAAGATTTGAGGAAGACTATCCAATTCTAGATCATTTGTGTACTAAAAGGGTAATGCTCTAAATAAAAGTAGGGGAAGAGTTGATGATATGGATCCTTGATATTACAATATTAAATTACTAGGTTCTATAGTTATTGAAATCGTATTAGCTTCTTAATTACAAAATAGTTGTTCCCAAGGATCGGATTCAATATTATGTAGGACGTCAAAGAACAATTCCATCCTCGTCATTAAGACCCAATTAAATTAAATTAAAGAGAAATTAAATTGTTTAAATTTATAATCAAATATATTACCGAAGTTTATATAAATTAATAAAATGATGTACAACTTAAAAATAAAAACTTTTATTAAAGCGTTAATTTTTTTAAAGTTTATTTATTAGGGATCTACCGATACCAGATTCTGGATCTTTATGGACGATTCCGATACTGATTCCTTATTATTTATAAAAGGATTTCATAAACAAATGACCAAATTGTTAACTTTTTTAATGTTTAACTTTTTATTAATTAGGGATAGGGGAAAAATCCATCTTGTCAATAAATTTAAATTTAAAAAAGTGAATTACTCTCTGTTCTCAAGAGTCAATTAATTTCTGGTTAGCTCATGTTAGGGAATTCGATGCCCCTCTTTTTTTAGATATTTAAAAGTAGCCTCCTCATCCCTTGCCTATGATCTAATTTCAACTGCCTCACTGATAAAAAAAAAATACTTGCGAAACTCACTATTTTCTATTATTTTACTGGTTCTGCCGATATGAAATCAAAATGGTCTTGAACTGTTTCCAGTTCCTATCTGAGTTTTATATGCATGCTTGTTCTAAATATTGAAATATGTATTAACCATTGCTCCAGTCTGGACTCGTCTCTTTTTTAATGGACCCGTGACGAATACTGATGACTCAAATTTGACTAAAAAAAACTCGACTTTAGTTTTGTTATAAACAATATTATTCAACACACATACAAAAAAGAAATGTTTATTGAAAAAGTTACTCAATGGTTTCAGAGTAAAACACTCATCCCAACTCCTACTGTTACAAACTCTTTGAACGCGCATTATGATACAATTCAAAAGTATGAGGCAATGTGTTCATTTCTTAATTGTTACTTTCAAGTAAAATTCCTGTAAAAACCAGCAAATATATCTTCCCTTTATTTTTATTTTTTTTTAATTTGTCTGAACGACATCGTCTAGTCTATCAATTTTGTTGATTTGTAACTGTAATTTTGTCTCCAAAAATGAGTTCAATAAGTTTATTTATTTCGTATTTATTCTTAAAACTCATTATAAATACAATTCCAATATTACTTAATGTTTAAAGAAGAATTTTAACTTGTTTTAAATACAATATTATGCAATTAAAACAAACAAATAAATATTTTTATTTTTATTTATTTATTATTATTTATTTTAATTAAATAACTGACCCATAGAAATATTAATTTTAATTGTTTTTTCATCAATAATGAAGGGGAAAAAGTTAAGATTGATTTGTGGATCTAAGCGTTAATAAAATTCGAATTTCAAATGCATAAGAAAATTCGAATTTCAAAAGCATAAGAAAGCCGTATTGACGATACTAATGTGAAGTTTAAATTAAAAAATGAAATTTACTCAAGTCCGGATGCTTTTAATTTTATATCAACAATGACCAAAATGCATGTTTCCTGCAATGCCCAACTCCATATTGAGAATAATTTAAATATTGCAAAATTCATGGAAGTTAATGCTGACACAGTCATTTCTTCTCACTACGTCATCAAAAAGTAAATTGAATCCAAAAGTAAATTAGTGTTGTCAAAGATTAAGAAAGAACTTGTAGGTAATGATAATATTCTTGTCTTAAACTAAAATAAGACCAAGGACTGAAATTGTTGTATGGTCATTCTTAGGTTGCCCTTATTTCTTAAATTTGGAAAATGTTAAGACCTATTGAAATGAAAAGTCTCAACAACTTTTTTAGCTTTGATTTCTGTAGCGATGGACAAATAATTTTCATTATTGATGATGCAGCTTTATGTTTAGGAGCAGTTAAAAACCTGAAACATTATTTTACTATGATGTTACACGTCATTTATCTTGCTCATGGTCTGTACGGAATAGCAACGTGTCGTCCTAATTACTTGGAAAATAACGACACTCTTATTTTTTTTTCTAATAAAGGGTGATTGAAAACAATGGATTACTACGTAGAGCACATCAACTCAGTCTTAATGGTATGAATGAAAACAGTGAGTAACCAATAAATCAAAAGCGATAATATTATCCATTTATGACATTTGTTATAGGAAAATTTGTACAAATAACCTAAATTTGTACTGATGAATGAGGGTGTTAAACATTTGCTTCGAGGTTATCATCAATCAAACCTGCATAGTATATCCAATTTAAGACATCAGATAATAAAAAAATATTTTTAATATTATAGTCGTATCGTTATTCATAAGTCTCATTAACTATTTTGCATCTTCATTATAGATTCTCTTCATACGCCATAAATAATTAATCATTCTTAATAGTAAATATAAAATATAATTAAAGAAAATAGTAAATATCTATTAGACCTAATATTCTGAGCTGTATTTGGGTCCACCTATTCAGCTAGAATAATAAATCGTCATGACAGCTAAGTTACTCTGCTTCCAAACATTCTTTAATCTCTCAGGTTTACCACGTTAATTTTTGATTTCTTTATTATATAAAATAATAACTATACTATTATATTTTTATTGCTTTCGTTGAATACCTCAGTCCTCACATTGAAAAAAAAAAAACTTTTAAGCAAAAAAGTTAATCAAATTCGCTAAGCCTAGATTAAAAATGGTTATTCATACGAATTCATCATATACAAGACATATTCAAAATAAATAATGAATATTATAAAAAAATGGATTAGAAGGAATATGAGGCATTTTTAAAACTTTTAACGGAGGGTTAAACGTATTCTCACAAGAACTGTGAAAATTTTCACATCATAGCTTTGATGTCCCCTCCTCAAGAAAGAAAAACAGGTTTGGAAAATATTAAACATTGTTCAAGTTACTACTACAATTAAAAAAAGTAGAATTTTCAGAGCAATACTCAGCACTACCATACAAGTAAAAGGAATATGTTATGTAAAATATCCATAACATGTGGTATATATCAGGCCAGCCGTTATTATTTACTCCTCTCTATTATGCAAATTTTGAAAGGTTAAAGATCATTTTTTTACAATTTTATCATAACTTTTTTTTCAGTGCCAATAACACCTAGTACAAATATATATCAATTATGTCAATTGTAAATATCATGTTCATTACATTCTGCATATTCCAATTGATAAAAAACATGTTAATGAAAAAAATAGATAAAATATAAAGTTGAAAAATGCCCAAATTTTTCATCAATACCTATACATAGAGTGAAATTTCAGTACAAGTTATAATTAAAAAAATAATCGGGGCCTGCAAGATATAATGTGCTTCTTTTTCCTTTTTTTCTCCTTCTTCCCCGCCCCTTCCCCCACATAAAGCAGATCATTTGGTTATAATACAAAAGAGAGAAGAAAAAAAAAACTGAAGAGAAGAAGGACACTGAATATTAATAAAAAAGAATTCTCCATACATGTGACAGGATAAACGTAGCAGTGTGTGTGCTTGCATTTATTCGTTAATCCATTCTGGTATTATTAAACTGCTTAAACTCCGGCATTTATTCCTGTAAATATTAAAAAGAACCCCTGTAATAAGTGTATCTATCTTTATGGCTTTGTCAGCTCCTAGAGACATCAAGAAAAGCTCCCTCTCCCTCAATGTTACTCTTCGCTTCTTGGAATTTTCCATAAAATGGTTTATTAAGCCAAATAATATATATGACCAATAAAAGAACAGTTTGTCTGTACGAAAAAAAATCATGGAGTTATATATAAAGTATTCGTTGATGTTAATCGTAAACATACTTTGATCTAAGAAAAAACTATGTGGTCGTATTGGTGAACTATTGCAGGGGTGTGCATGTAGCATCAAACGTGTGGAAAGGGTAGTTTATAATGATCCCTGATGTATATCATATACTGGGTGGTTTAGATAAATTTGGAAATATTTTAAGGCTTATAATGAACAAACTAGATGGGGTAGAACGATAATTTTTTCATTATTTGAGAACTACAATTAAGGAAATTCAATTATTTATAATGAGATCTGCCTTTATTGATTAACATGGAGATACGGCGACGGGCGCTTTGGCAGGCCTTGGCGACCTCGAGTGGATCCAGTTTTGCCATTGTTCGGGTAATATAGACTTCTTCAGGGCATCCACAGATGAATGATACTTGGCACAATTCTAGTGAATGAAAATTAAAAAAATGAAAAACCAGAACCAGTATAATGGCAAGGCTGGATCAACACGAGGTCGCCTGGACCTATCAATGCTTCCTGCACCGTGAGGACAAGGTTATTAAGAGAGGCGGGCATTATTATAAATAATTGAATGTAATTAAATGTAGCTTTCAAATAATAAAAAATTATGGTTCGACCCAATATTGTACGTTATTTATAAGTGTTTTATGATTTTCCCAAATTATCCGCAACACCCTGGACAGATCTAAGAACTAACAATATAGTCGTATTGATGAAACATTGCAAGTGTGTGCATGCATCACTGAATATGCAGCATTGTTCCTGTTTGCCTTTGTTATTACTCTCTTATATATATAATAACACTGGGGAACACGAATCTTGTACAAATGAATTCAAGCCAATAATCGAATTTATCATTGAGTGCAGAAATCAAATCTGATATCTTTTTTTTGTGAGTCGTCTGAATTTTGAAATATCTGTAATAACTAGTAATTTGGTACTATTATCGTTCCGAGTAGTTTTTTACTCTTAAAACAATCCCCAAATTAAAATTAGGATTAATGAAACTAATGTAAAAGTGTTTCTTATGATTAAAAAGTGTTTTTATTGATTCTATATCTTGTTCTGAGCTCGATATATTTCCAATTTTAGGGTGAAAAACAACGAATAACTACACTTTTCTTTAAACCCTTATTACTTATTCATAGTATATGACGAGGAATATCATAGTTTATATCATGATAAAATATTCAATGTTTAATTTTTTTTTAAATACTTAAAAAATATTCATCTCCAAGTATTTTTGTTCGGTTTTGTTATTTTTAAGTATTCCTTTTTTTGTGGGGTGTACAAGTAAATAGGGAACATTATCAAAATAATGTTTACGGTTTAATGTCAATTTCATGGCGTCATTCCCTGTAATAAATAATAATAAGTAATACCATAATATAATACCAAGCTTAAAGCTTTGTTTAAATTCAAATAGAATATAAAATAATTATTAATTATTTTTGAAATATTCAAATGATCTACTCATCATGAATGGATCTCTTCAAAACTTGAAAAACAATATTATTTCTATGTATGAAAACCATTTTATTATTATACTGTACTATACTTTAGAGTACTGACCCATTCTTAGTGTATAGACAATCATATTGAGTCTATCTTGGGACTATGCAGATACTTGATCTTAAAAATAACAATACAATTGAGCATGCACGACATAAAAGGGGAGGGGGGAAATATATATATAATATTGAATGTGACTTTAGATATAGTTTAGCAACAAGCGTATGTAGCTAAAGCTCAGCTAAGTAGCGTTCTATAGACTATAGTATTCTTAGTCTCATCATGTCATATTAAAGCAATCCTTAAACTGTTTACTAAGCCTTATACTAAGGAGTTCCGAGCGAGTTATCTTCTAGACCAATAAAGCGAATCTATTATTTTAAAGTAAAGTATGTCTGTTCATCAAAGTCTAATAACTCAGAGCAATGATGGTTACTACCGCTTTGATTATAAATTATAATATGTAATAATAATGGTGTTGATTAATAAAATTTTACAAATTGGCTATTGACCTTTGTAGCTATAAATTTTCCTTTTCTTAAAAAATAATTTTAATAGACTTCACCTTTTCTTAATTCCTCAAAGTTACAAAAAAAATACAGTTACAAATTTCTATAATGTAAAGCAAATTAAAAAAAAAAAAACTTTTGTAGATCTATAGCGTAAGGCCAGTAAAATTTACCTGCGGCATCTCATGTGATAGTCCTGCCGCTTTTTTTTTAAGTGCACGCAATTATTTCAAATAGAAGGATCACTTATAAGAATAAAACGATGAAGCTAATAAATATATTATTTCAACTTTAATATCTTTTTTAAACATATTCACATTGATATGATATATTTCATATATTGAATATCATACTTGTCTGGACATAAATAATAAGCATTTCATTTATATAGATTTAATTCATTCTCCTCCCCCTCCTCTTTCCCCACCACACATGATGAGGAGTATTTTGAAGACATTGATGCATGTGTCTTTTTAATCTCATAATATTTTTTGATTTAGTTTTATGCTTAACAATATTAACATTATAGAGAATAATTATTGATATATTTTATAAAAATGCTCCAAATCAATGTCAATTTTTGTAAAAAAAAAACAATTCACAAGAACAAAGAATATGTCAACTTTGATCGCACATCATTTTGTACGCTGACACGGTAATAAGAAATTGTTAGAGGTGAAGCACATAAAATTCATTCAAAGAAGGTTTTAGAACAAAAGAACAATTGAGACATCGGTAAATTCAACCTATTTTTTTTCATTCTACGCAATTTTTAAGATTCTAAAATATAATTGTGAAACTTGTCTCCTTAATGATTTTGTTCATTTAAATTTAACAAATGTTAATTAAATAAAAATATGTTTTTTTTGTTAGAAATTCTTCTTCATTTTCAATCAAATACAAATCAGAATAGCAAAAAAAAAACACACAAAAAAACAATAATAATAATATTGTAATTATAACCTTAATATTGTAAATCCTGCCTTTTAATGATAAAAGTAGAGAATACAAATATATTTTAAAAAAACAACAACTAAATTCTCTTCTAAAAAACCATCGTAGAATTAACAGAATTTCAAAAGATTCATAGGTTTAGAGTTATAAATAAGTCTGCATGTTCAAAGCTAACTAAAAAGCTCAATCTTGGTCAATTTTCCCAGAAATAATTGACCTATAAATGGCGCCCCTAAGCTAAAACCTTTTAGTTTTTAGAAAGTATCAACCTTGAAACAATACATGTATTTTACAAGTTTTTCAGCTGTCCGACAATTGCTCATGAGATATAGCATTGTAAGTAGAGCAAATTTTTGTTATAGTTAAATAAATAGATAAAAAAATAATTTGTGTGTTTAGGAAGCATAGTTTTTTGAATAAAAAAATACTGTTATTCCCAGGTTTGGCTTGATAAACACTATTTGTACTCTGCACAAGTAAAATCAACTGTTAAAAAATGGTTTTGCTAGTTTAAACAAAGCAAAATCAGCGTCGAAGACGATGCAAATAGTAGATGGCCGAAAGAGTCATATACCGACTTATACGATCAACCACAAAAGTATTAAATTATCTTTAAGTGAATTTGATTCACATTTCTGAGACTTTACAAATATCAAAAATGTGTGTAGGACATTTTGTGTATGAATATTTATAAAGCAAAACCTGTGAGCAAAGTGGGTGCTGCGTGAGCTCACAATCAATCGAAAGCAACCACGTGTGCATAATTCCGATCAATTTTTAGCGAAATTTATGCTTAATATCTACGCATTTTTTAGACGATATATGACTCAATGGCTCCATCACTACACTCAATAGTCTAGTTGACAATCAGCCGAGTCGTCAGCATGCGATGAACCGAATCTAAAGTGTGGAAAGACACAGCAGCAAGTACATGTTGTATGTACTCTGGGATGTACATGGTATAATAAGCATTAAGTACCTCAATATAGGCTATACTATCTACAGCAATTATTACATTACATTTTTTGAGCACCCGAAGGGCTCCATTTAAAGAAGAAACAAGTGTTATTTCATCAAAACAATGCACCATGTCACAAATCAAAATTGCATGGATTAAGCTACAAATTGCTTCTCCATCCACTGTATTCTCTAGAACTGGTCTTTAGTTACTTTTTCCTGTTTGAAGACCTCGAAGGAATAATCGCTGGAAATAATTCAGAGGTAATGAAAAGGTATTTGTAGACACTGAGGCTTATTTTGAGACTAAAGTTAAATAGTACTATAATGGCATGGAACAATTTTATTCGTAATAAAATAGTTGCATCTCTCTCGAACATAATTACATTGAATAAATAAATCATTTTTACAAAATCAATGTGTTTTACTTTCTAGTCTACGAACTTTTCAGTCGATTTGTTATTTAAAATATGTTTATCGACTAATGTTCTTTAATTTTTATTATATTTTTTGGTAATATATAGGTCATTTAATGAAAAATATGAGGTGGATCAACATAGAAACAATCTTGAACTAAAATTAAGAATAAGAGAAAATATCAATAAATATTTTTACAGCTCAATACATCATGGATATATTTGAGTCAATTATAACCTTTGTATTCAAATATCTGGGATAAAAAAAGAATTTTAACTATTTTTAACAACCAAAATTTCATATAAAAAAGTCCAAAATTAGCCCTGATATGTCCTTTTAAATAAAAACTATCAATTGCGCAATATTTTAATATTATTATCAATTTTGGCTACTTTTAATTCAATTTGCGCTCCCTCTAAAGGATTAATAAAAATCATTTTTTGTGAGAAATTGACGATAATTTGTTGAAGAATACGGATGTAATCCATACTAAATTTTAAGAAAAATTATTCTAGCGTGCTTTTGTGTTGAAATGTGTAGCTATTTCTAATAATTTCTTATTAAGAAAAGACAAAAAAAGCTTTTTGAAAAGTCTTTGACCATCTATACGAGAAAAATTTAAGAGATTTTGTAACGTTCCAATCTATTTTTTTCAATTATACCAGCTGAAGCTGTATTTCTTACCTACCGAAACATTGATGTTAGATGTTATATCTGAATTATTAATAAAAAGGAAACAAAAAGGCTAGAGATTGCAACACTAGTCCATGCGTTCATAGCAACTCGGACATTATTAAGAATTGAAGGGTAACTTTCATACATTCTATAAGGTAATAAAGCTTGTGGAGGATGGAGAAAGCGTCAAGGGTTAGCCTAAAATGAATAAACAAATCATACTGACCTCAAAGGCTTCTAAACATATATTTGAGGTCAATCCATCCTTGAACATGTCTGAATTTGTCAGGCAGATGAAGGTGAGCTAATATGCAGTCTCTAAAGCTGTCCAATACGCTAGGGAGAGGTCTATGAGGAATGTTATAAGAATCAGAAAACTCAATCAAATAGATTTCCATGCTGGATTACTGGTGTAACTACTTAATACTATCCATGATATTAATTCATAATTCTCTTGGTTATTTTGTCGTAAGACTTATTTGCTGCCTTTTTGTGTTTTATATTATAGTTTCGAACTTTACCACTAGTCCTTACTGTTGAAACATTCCTTCCTCTATATCGATGGAGATTTTGACATTTCTTTGAATATTAAATATGATCATGGATATGAGTCAAGTGCCCAAAGTCAAATAGTTCTTTCGAAATAGACTCATGATCCAGGATATGTTACTCCTTACTTTTTTGTCCTCATAAACACTATTCCTTCTTTACTTCCTCAATGTTTTCTTTTTTTCTTCTGAATTCTTAGATCTATAGCTGAAATACAACATTAAAGACTAAAGATAAACTTCGAAGCTCTAATATAAAAACATAAAAAGGAGGTGAATAAGTCATGCGCTCGGGCCAGAACTACCCGCACATCACTAATATGTCACTATATGAATACGTAAGTAAGATACGTTAGATTCCTGCTACAAATCTTTGATTGCGTGATCCTCAAACATCTTCTCAGATTAATTCCATATGATATTAAGGAAATTTATGTAAAAAAGTTATATCAGATTCGAGATATTTTGGAATGGGAAACTATGTAGAGACTATATTTTTAGAACTCTAGTAAAGCCACGAAAGATGCACCCAAGAGATATTAACCATAAAGTCTATCATATTACAAAGATTTATGGGCAGAAGGAATACATAAACAAATAAGAGGTATCATGTTTTCTCAAGTAGAATATTCAAGAGAACAACAACTGCTGTATACCATCAAAAAGTATGTAATTTACTGTTAAGATATGGGGTTGTCTTGGGGCAATATTGTTGTTTTTTCCCTCTGAGTCCCTGTGATTGGTTGGCTTCAATTTCACCCAAGTTATAAAATACCTTAAAATGGAAGTAACTGTATCAATGAATGACTTAAAATCTGGATACACTATTTAAATTTAAAATCATTAACCCTCTCTATTATAACCATAACTGTTTGGATTATATAAGTTATATTATTTTAACGTCAATTAGTTAAAGATAAATATATATTTTTCATAGAAAGTGATTATTCCTATTGTTTGTAAAACATACCTAAAACTTGTATGGTTCCTTGTTGCGACGTTGGTAAAGTATCTGGCTGAAAGTTCAAAGGTAATAGAATAAGAATATCAAACATGTAAATTGTTGATAAATGGAAATCAGCTAAACCAATTTATTATGTAGTACCTCATTAAAAATGATTATATATTCATTTTAATAATATAAGATGAGTATTTACCTATATACGAGTATTATTATTTATATAGATGGTAGATCCCTTAATAGCTTTAAAAAAGTTGTTTGCTCTCTTCATTTTAAACATGACGATTTTGAAATAGAAATTAGATGGACAAATTGAGAACTTAAAAGACGTATCTTGAGAAAAATAAATATAAACTCTTTAAAATGAAAAACAGAAGTGACAATGAAACAAGAACCATTATAACATAAATACTGAGTTGAGGTGTAAACGAAAAAGTGATCAAATATAATTAAATACATAAAAGTTTTTGAGAAACGATGAAATTTCAAATTTGTAGGAACTCAAAATAAATTGTGTAACTACAAAAGTAAGTTTAGATTGTAGGGATAATAAGAATTGTACAAGCCTCAATAAGATATTTGTTGAATGAACTTATGCATTCAGAATATAACTAAGTTACCCATGTACTCAATCCTTTTTTCGTTAATCTTTTGACTAAGTTATTATGTCTTATCCTACATCTAGCCAAAGTTTTTCTATGTCTTGTAAATCATGAAATTACCTTTTTTTTAAATCCATAATATCCAATAAATTTGTCAATGATATATTGAAAAACTATAAAGTAGCACAAAATGAAAATAAATAAAAAATAGACGTCTTTTCAATCCAGAAAAAAAAACTCAATATTCCGGCAAAAAATAATAAAATTAAAATTTATAGACTGATTTACTATTAAGTATCAATTTTTTAAACGAGTATATTTTAAAAATATGGTTATGGATCACTCAAGACTGATTTTGAGTAATCCATGATAGGATTTTCAAATAAAATTAATAATTACAGAATTGTAAAAGAAATTAAAAGCTTACTTCATAAGTGTATTCTTATATTTTACTAAGAAAAGGGTAATTACTCTACATAGAGTATTCAATGTTTTAGATCATGAGATATTCTAATTGAAGAGGATTCATAGCAGTCATATTTAAATATAAGTAGAAGTTGAACTTACTGCCACAATAAGTTATCAAAACCAATTTGATAGGAAAGAAATTATTATGCAATTTCACTATGTTCCGTGTCTTCAGTTTGAGTAGTGGCAATGATAACGATTTGTTGCATTAAAATATACAAATATGAACTAATTCATGAATTGCTTAACATGTTGAGTAATCCGCATGTTAAGTTCCTAATTAATAATTTAAGTTTGAAATTCATGAATTTAAAGGTACATTTTTAAGCAGATATCCTCTCAATACACATATATACACCTGAGGACGAGTCATAACTGATAAATAATTCTTCAAAAATGAAGCACAAACATATAATCATCATGGAAATTGAATCAAATCCCCGTTCAGCAATTATTTCCGTTTCGTGTTCTGTTATATGTTTCAATTGTTAGGTAGTACGATTGTCAATGTACGGCATTATATCGCGACTTCCATTTTAATAGTGTCAATGAGGCCTCATTTGAGAACTAGTTTTCAAAAAGTATTTAACACAAAAATTCATCGAATATTAGTATTCAAATGAGCTACAATTGACTAAAATCCGTTTATCTTATTGTTGAGATGGTGGCCAAAAGGCAAAGTAGCTATGGCTCAAAGATAATTTTTCCAATTTCTAGAAACATGATTTGTGGCCTCTCTTCTTGCCCGACATGAATATTTTTGAATATGGTTTCAAGGTCTATGTCAAAAGTAGGCCCTGTACCGTTCCCCATTCCGGCGTTAACGCTCTAAAGACCTCCGCCAAGAGGCAGTGGATTACCATGTCTGAGGGCTACATTGTCAAAGTGTTTGTAGCCTTCATGCCCAGGCTAGAGGTCATCGTGGTGGGAGAAATAACTTAGTGATTATTTTTCTTTTGAATAATGTAGCCCACTCGTTCTACACAATGATGTTCTTGATGAAATCGATTTTTCTGACCCTACACTAAAATGTCTAGTTTTTCTGTCGTACACTGTACATAAAAGAGAACCAAAAACGATAAATACTAAGTAAATATTAAAAGATACTTAACTATTTTACCCACATCCCGCCTCAAAAGAGTCGAAACTCTCTATCATAGGACAGAAAAAATCATATTTCTCAAAAACTACAGTTATTCAGCTCTCTTCGATGAAATAACTTCAAGTGACATTGGTATTATAAACACCAATTACTGAGAAACTATACTGTGAAACCTGTAACAGACTAAATCAGAATTTATTACTTTTGCTTACATTCACGGCCACATGATTAACCTTAGCACTGTGATTAAGAGTTATTGAACTGGTAATGTTTATATGTTCGAGTTAATGTAGAGTACTTAGAAACTTTCATGTTCGATAAGAGCCTCCAAAAAAGCACCCTCTGCCCCCACCCCTCCCGGTTGATAATTGCATTGGAGCACTCTTTCAAGTTTCATCTCCAAAAAACGAAATCTTTCACAAGACGATCCACAATTTTATGATTTATTACTTAAATCACAATGAGTCGATAAGATAAGTTCCTGTCTCTGCGTTCATGCTTCATTACTTTTTAACAAGAATGAATTCTTCTCTTCTAAAATTGAAACATTTAATGCAAGAATGTTTTATTATTTATTTGCTAGACTCTATCGAGGAGGTTACATGGCTAGTGCTTATCCTGATGTTATATGACGTTAAAATACTCAGTCAATGACAATAATTATGCCTTGAGTATTCGAAACGTTTAAAATATAAACATCACTCCTTCAAAGAAATTTCTTAATAAACAACCGCTGCTCAGATCCAGTTGTTAAAATGAAGTAAAAATAATTATAGAGGTGCTTTTCTTTTATGGGATATTGTCTTTATTTTTATTTGTATATGTCTGTGTTTATAAATATTTATGAGCATTATAATATACCTAAGGCATGTCTTTCGGGAGAAAGTACGATAAAAATCTGTTTGTTACGTGTTTAATTTATATTAAGAATGAGAAAAAAGAAACCATTTATTTAAAAAAAAATAGTTCAACATGGAATGAACATTCTTTTTTTCCTTTTTTACACTCTTTTTTGGTTCGAGGTAATTTTGCCGATACATTTTTGCCAACTGTAATTTTACATTTTTTCCCACTGGTATATTGGTGATACTGATGGATGATGAACTAAAGGTGTGTTGGATAAAGTTTCAAATGCATCACAATTGTTTCCTCTATTTAAGAATTTGTGTGAGGCCTATGTGTTTACATTTATTCAAAAAAAATCAAACTTTAAATTTTACAGACTTACTGAGAATAATATTCACGTTAGAATCCAAACATTGTAGCTATTATGTGTATTTCTTAATACTGGCATATTTAAATACATACTTTATTCTCTATCCAACAAAATCATACTTTTTCTTTTATGATGGGAATATAATTCCAAATTCGGTATTGGGGTTCATCAATGGAGAAGAGTGCATGTACAGTAGACTTGCCCAATTTGCACCTTTTTTTTTTTTGGAAATGTTGAGATTTCATAAACTTAAAATGTGCATTTGGGTAAAAATAGATGAATGACAAATTTTGAACAATTTAAAAAAAGTTTAGAGGTCGCACAACGAACTTAAAGTTTTGAAAATTGACGTTTATTTCGAAAGTTTTGTATTCTTCTTTTATTATCTTTCAACAATAAGCCGATATGATTAAATCTTTTTTATAATTTGTTTTACATAATGAAATGATGACTATGAATGATAATAAACCCCAATTTCTGCAGTCTTATATATTTTTGAAACGGGTTGGGTCAGAGAAAAACTGAAATTTGTTTTGAACTCAGAGCTGAAAAATAAATTACATTAATACGTACAAAATTTGAACCTGTTATTGCTCCCTTGTGAATTATTTAAAGTTCCAAAAATAGAGACTTTGATTTTGGACATTGGATGTACCTACAGAAAAATGCATTTGGGTCTTTTGTTGACGATTTTTATAAATACTGCAAAATTCGAGATATTATTCCTTTGCTTTCATTTTAGCTACCAAGAGATTGGTCTTATTGCATTGAAAGTGATAACAAATGAAAGCTAATAATTTTCGTTAGTATAAAAGTAAAAAAACTAATATTACTGAAAATATTAGCTATTTTTAATTAAAAAACATACATAATTTTTATTTAAGGAAAGGATGGCATCATGTAATATGAAAGTGAGAAAACATCAATAAATATAAGATAAAAAAAAATACTCATCATAACTTGTGCCAAACACACATGAATGGCTTCAAGGAAAATACACTAGATTAACTCAAACTACTCTGAGATGGAAAACGGATTGAGGGATGTTCTTGGTAAAACATACCCAGTGGAAAGTCTTGCAAAACTTATCTCTGATTGTGGTGCCCGGAGAGTAGATGGAGGGAACTATAGAAAACTCTAATGAGTAAAAAATAAATCTTAATCTTCATAGATGCAGTTATGAAAACTGGCTATTTTTTTTAAAGGGGTGCTATTATTTTTAATGAACTATATTAGAGTTTTATTTTGGTTTTATAAATTTTTGTTGTAACATATCATATTTTAATAAATGAAAATATAGCCCAGTCTTAGGGATTATATGCGACAAGGCTATTTAATTGTAGTATACGTGGCCTTAGGGTGATGTGGTTATCCCCTTGAAGTTCCCCTAAGACGTGTAATAATAATAAATATAAGTTTGAATTGCTTTTCTGAAATTTTCTAGAATAGTCAAACTAGAAATAATATTTTGAGTAATAGATTACTTATTTCCCAAGATGTAGGAACTGCAGACCCAAAAAAGAAGAACCCAACAATTTATATTTAACCATACATACTCATACATTTGTTATTGTCAGTTTTTTATCTTCATCAACTGCATAATATGTAAACACTAGTGTTAACACTCGGTCTTAGACATTTGTTTTTTTGCTTCTGTCATAAGTTATTTTTTTAGATCGATATGGAGAGATATCTTATTGACAATTCATCTGTACAATCAGGTTAGACTTAATTTTAAATGAGAACGATCTATACTGAATTTTACTTTTGCACCGATATAGACCAAATAAGTTCAGTCCGCTTAAAGCCATTACGGTCCTAGACCGGTCTAGGATTTTCAAATCGAAACTCAACACTATTAAATACTCTCTGTTGATAATTTCCTTAAAAAGTAATTTGTTTAACCAAGTACTCATTACTTGATTGATTGTTCAATTAATATAATTGAGGTTTATTAAATAAGTTCTTGGCAACAAAAGAAAAGAACAATATATTATGTATTTATATACTGATCATCTAACCCTATCTAAATAATTGACTACATAGTTGAACTTAAGCTAAATGAGAGAGACATAAAGAGAAAGTATTATTTAAAAATAAAATAAATAAACTATAAATGAGTTTAGCTTCATTGACCATAACCATTAAATAAATATATTATACATTGGACACCCATACAGGATATAAAAACCAAAATCTGTGCTTTTCATCTATCTACTTTAGATTAAAATAAAACGGTGATTTTTAAGATTTACAGAAAAAACAAAAACTGAGAAGCAGATACAATCATTGAAAACATATCTCACTCATTTTTGCTTCTGTTGGTATTAATAACGGCCTCTATTCGTTCTCTGAACTTCGCGTAGGCCCTTGAAATTAGAGTCCGATTTAATTTCTTGTATTCCAGGACGATTGAGTGGATCAGAGACTTCTTAGTTTTGTGATGATCTCTGTTGACCTTTAACTCAAGGTTACTCTGAATAAAATAATTCATCAGATTCATTGATTGAGTATGGTTAAATATAAATTGTTGGCTTCTTCTTTTTTGGGTCTGCAGTTCCTACATCTTGGGAAATAAGTAACCTATTAATCAAAATATTATTTCTAGTTTGACTATTCTAGAAAATTTCAGAAAAGCAATTCAAACTTATATTTATTATTATTACACGTCTTAAGGGTACCTCCAGGGGATAACCACATCACCCTAAGGCCATGTATACTACAATTAAATAGCCCTGTCGCATATAATCCCTAAGACTGGGCTATATTTTCATTTATTAAAATATGATATGTTACAACAAAAATTTATAAAACCAAAATAAAACTCTAATATAGTTCATTAAAAATAATAGCACCCCTTTAAAAAAAATAGCCAATTTTCATAACCGCATCCATGAAGATTAAGATTTATTTTTTACTCATTAGAGTTTTCTATAGTTCCCTCCATCTACTCTCCGGGCACCACAATCAGAGATAAGTTTTGCAAGACTTTCCACTGGGTATGTTTTACCAAGAACATCCCTTAATCTGTTTTCCATCTCAGAGTAGTTTGAGTTAATCTAGTGTATTTTCCTTGAAGCCATTCATGTGTGTTTGGCACAAGTTATGATGAGTATTTTTTTATCTTATATTTATTGATGTTTTCTCACTTTCATATTACATGATGCCATCCTTTCCTTAAATAAAAATTATGTATGTTTTTTAATTAAAAATAGCTAATATTTTCAGTAATATTAGTTTTTTTACTTTTATACTAACGAAAATTATTAGCTTTCATTTGTTATCACTTTCAATGCAATAAGACCAATCTCTTGGTAGCTAAAATGAAAGCAAAGGAATAATATCTCGAATTTTGCAGTATTTATAAAAATCGTCAACAAAAGACCCAAATGCATTTTTCTGTAGGTACATCCAATGTCCAAAATCAAAGTCTCTATTTTTGGAACTTTAAATAATTCACAAGGGAGCAATAACAGGTTCAAATTTTGTACGTATTAATGTAATTTATTTTTCAGCTCTGAGTTCAAAACAAATTTCAGTTTTTCTCTGACCCAACCCGTTTCAAAAATATATAAGACTGCAGAAATTGGGGTTTATTATCATTCATAGTCATGTTTCCCCATTAAAACAATCATCAAATTAAGGATACGATTATTGAAACTTAAAAGAAATTGTTTTTTTAAGTTATAAAAGTGTTTTTATTGAATCTGTATCTTTTTCTAAGCTCGAGACATAATCATATTTTACGTAGAAAAATGGTGAAAATGACACTCTTCTTTATATTCTTACTTGTACCTGTTAAGAAACATCATAGCTTATGATATATAAAAAATATACTATGAGTTATTTAAAAAAGGCATACTTAAAAATATGCATCTCTAATCACTTTTGTTGTATTTGTATTTTTGAGTAATCCCATTTTTATGGTGATGGATAAGCAAACAGAAATGACCAAATCAGTTATATTACTGATTAATAAATGTACAGTTTATTATTTTGGAAGTTTTCTTTAGAAACTATATTTTCAGTTAATAGGTAGAAAAAATCTATCATATGAAGAGGAGAGTATCTCAGATACACTAATAGTAACACAAATTATAATTTTGAAAAGAATACTTATATTTTTATATAACATACATAGGTATATACTTATAATTTAAGATAAAAAAATTCCTTTTGTTACAGCTTATGTATGTTTAATTTAAACATAATCTCTTTTTATATTCCTGAATATACCCATCCCATATTCCTACGTAGAGTTTTTTCATTAGCACTAGGTCTTGATGAAATATTTTCCTCATACATACTTACATTACCAAGCTTGCTAGATAGCTATTATGATATAAAAACGTAACTCATTTGTGTTTGGAGTCATCCAACAGTAACTATGGGTAGTTATTTGCTTAATAGTTCCCTGGGAAGTCATCCACCACATCTTCGAAAACAGCCCTGATTTGTAAATTTTATTGGCCAACTCCTCATCCCGGATGAGTTTTCGTATTTTTAACCCCTCAAATACACAGTTGAAAGTTTTGGAAATTTGAAGGTGATGTATTCGAAGCATAGAATTAAGCTTTCATGAATTGGTTAATGAATCCAGGTTTTATGCAGACAGGTGGGAAAATAACTTTCACTATGTCAATTAGAATATATCAACAATATTTTTATCACCAAGTCTTAGATTTAGTCTCAATTTTCACATTAAATTAGTTAAAAAACTTTGTTAATGTCGGCATACCCGTCAGAAAGAATAATGTAATGCCCAATGGTGCGTGAGATGTAAACAACGTGATTCAAAATAATCCATGAAATAGTGCTGTATGACAGGGTTCTATAATAATGAATACATACATAATAAATTTAATATGTTCATCAAGAAAGAGTAAGTACTATTTAATTATATAGTAGAATGGCTTGAAATGTATTATATATTTAATTTGTAAATGGCTACTACTTGTCAAAAGTTGTTCTATAAAACTATAAAATATGATTTGCAAAGTTTTAATCCAATATCAAAATATTTGCATAGTTACAAAAGAAATTGAAATCATGAACTTTTAATTTGATATTCTCCTTAATAATGTGATTTTTCAGCTTAAAAAGTCAATAGTACAATACTAAGATCATATAACGTACCGTAAATAAGGTCCATTTACCTTTGTTGTTTCAAATTATATTAAATAATGATTTCGAAAATTTTGTATATTAAGTATTACAAATAATGAGGTTTCGAGAAGTAGAGCCTCTCAATATAATATTTTTATTTATGGACAATGTATTGAGTAATTTCATGATATTTTTTATAAACCCATAACGATAAAATGCCCTGCATCAATGTTTTTTTTTATATAAATAACAATCGAGGGTCAAAATTAATACGTAGCAACGTATTTTTCATGTTATTATATTTTCATTGTAATCCTTATCATTTTTGTAAGTTGTACGTATTATATGATAAAACTTTCTCGGTTGTGCTTTTTTATTTATTTTTTTTATACAAAGCACTATTTTTTTATTGCGCAATGAAAGAAAAGAGTGGAACTAGTTTATTTACTTATTTTATCCCATTTCACAACAATGAGTAAATTTAATCTAAGCTTAAAATGATAATGAAAAAAAAAGATCTACATTTAGGATAACTAATTAAGGTGGGTTACTAAATCCAGTGTACACACAATACGTATATGAATATCCTGTCAATTTGAAAAATGCATGCTTCCATAGCCTTGGGAGTAATTCCAAACAAGATGCAATCTTAAAGTGTTAGTATTGGTAAAGAGAAGGAGCCAACATCTCTCGCGAGATGAAGGTTCGACAGACTTGTTCTTGTAGATAGCATGTAACATACGGATCCAAACGTTATTTTGAAGAATCACTTTACTGATACATATCAAAAATAGTTTCGGGCAATTTCAAGAGTTTTATAGGTTTAATTATAAGTAACTTCGTATATTCAAAGTTTACTTAAAATTAGGCTTTTTGGCGACATTATTCTACCTCAGTCAATTTCCTTCGTACCACCATCGACAATTAATCTATAGAATCGGTCTACTTAAAATTTGGCGAGTCTAAGTAAATCCACCTTCCAGCAATTGAACACAAAACCAAAAGTGTTGCAACGATCCCGGTCTTGTAGTTAATAAGAAATAATTTAGGGCAGATGGGACTCGAGGTTTTGGACCTAGAATTGCACTGGGAAATATAGATTTTCTCTAGGTACATGACAGCAAATCTTGTTGATTATCCTTGGTAAACATTCTACATGGAAGCATGAGGAGAAAAGATCACGAACACGCCGGCATCCTCTCCGTTGAAGGAATTAAAGCCATCCAATTACATCTTTAAGGTGTATTGGAGGTCAGTGGGGGCGAATGACCCATCAGTTGTAAGCCAAGAGATCAAAATCTTAAGGAAAACAGCGGACAGACAAAAAAACTATATCAACAACAAAAATATAAGGAAAAGAAATAAGGTCTTCATCTTCAGCTATTGCACGGACTGATATAAAGTTGTTATTCTTTCATCATTCATTATAAAAAAGTTTTCATTATTTTTTTTTAAAGAATTCAATTAAAAATGTAATTAAAAATTATAAATATAATGTTAAAAAATAATCGAATTTACATTTTAAATATTAAATACTTAAGTGAATTTTACACTATAAACTTAAATAATATTATTAGGAAATAATACATTTAAATAATTAATTATAATGAAATGTGGCCAATAAGCAAAACATGTTTTGCACAATTTCATGCATACTTGTACTTTTATTAGTCCGAAATTCTTTCCTCATTCCTCTGTTTTCTGTTCGTCTCTTTCGATAAAGTTTTGCGTGTATCTTAAAACGAACATGGCAATTTTTCAAATAATTTACTACTGTATCATTTATAGGTACCACCTTCTTCAATATTTTTGTCCAGTTTTTTTATAGTTGACATTATAGAAGACTTGTTCCTGGCAAGTTTTTACTTGAAGATACTGTATTTTCGTAGAAAAAAATTAATTTGCCGCTACTAAATTGATACAATAACAGCATTGTACGAATGTTAGAACTTCAATCTGAGGGGCTTTTTGGATAAAAATGTCTGATGAGAATGAATTTTGAACTTAGTGATCAAGATAATCTTCCTTATTTAATGCCTTATGAGTTTTAGTATCCGATTGTTCTAACGTTAGAATTATTTGCTTCCTTTAAAGTTCTTCTGTGTCTCTATTTAAATTTAACGGGAGCTTCCTTTTTTTTAATCTTTATCTAAGTATGTTCAAATAAAGTAGGGATTGCATTATGTACGTAAGGCCACCGTCCTTCTGGATACTTCCGCAAAAACATTGATTCTTCAACGTGAGCATAAATCAAATAATTTAAGTATGAATAATTAGAATATGGACCCCTTATAAAACAGCTCATTAATTTAATTTTCATATCCCTGACATTGTATAAAATAGTTGATTATATTACTTGGCAAACTCTTCAGTCTTTGGCAGGAATTTAATTTAAATGTTTGATGGGATTGATAAATAACTTTCTACAATTGATTTCTTATCAAAAATTGAAAATTTTCTAAGCCTATAAGGCCGGATATTTCTGAGTTGAAGTTGATCTATTCTTACAATACATTACACGTTACCATTATGAAAAATATATTGCAATGAATAAGTATTGACAAATTATGATAATTAATTAAATTAAGGCCACAATGTAGTACATGAATTGCTTTCAAGGCCTTTAAAATATTTTTTTTTTAATTAACCAGCAAAGAGAAAGATTAAACATGCTCTTCTTGTACTGAGTTATCATTCTTTCCTTTGAGGAGTCCTTAGAGTGTATTATATAGGCAAAGAGACGCTATTTAAAGAGGGCAACAAAAAGAAAACTCTCGCCTATATTTTTCGTGAGTGCAAACAACTTGAAGTAATATGGCCAATCACGTTTGAAAGACTCACCCACTACCTAGGGAGAGGGCCCGACTAATAAGAAAAAAATATGGCTTTAACGATGTGGCTCTTCCATATAGAATTGGATCCAACTCTATTGCAAAATACGATTGCAATGTTGAATTTTGAAATAATTAAACTCCACAAAAAACTGTTTCTTCTTTTAACATGCATTTTGTGATTGTTTTTTTAATTTTATAAATAAATAATTATTTCATTCATCATCATTATTTTTATCTAAACTTCAACTTATTTGTCAGATCGTATTTTTGATGATTGCCCTTCTTTGTAATTGTTAATTTGTATATGTAGTTTCAACTTTTTTATATTTCTTTTAACTGTCTAAATGTAATAATATATTTATGCCTGATGGCCTGGTAGAAAATAATAATAATAATAATTTATGTATTTTTAGATGGGATAAAATATTCTTGATTAAATAATCTTATTACAAATTATATTCTATAACTTGAGGTAAGATATAAAGAACTTGTAGAAAAAATTAAAAAGATATTTACTTCTTAGTAAAATCCTCCAATTAACACGAATTTTTAGTGATGCAATACATTTTTCATCTATTGTAATCAAGATAAATGAATAAATAGTTCATTTTTTAAATGCTGAATGTTTTTATCAATTTGTTGTTTACTTTTACTTTCATCAATATAGTTATTTCATGTCGAAATATGACACTGAATCGCAATTATACCCTTAAAACTTGATTTTTTTTTAAATGTTGTAAGGCCAAAACTTTAGAGGTTGAAAGTTTTAATGGTAATTTTCGTGTTGTAGAAATGAAGGAAAATATCATTTAGTATTTTATTTTAATTTTAAAGTACAAGGATTTAATCATTTAAAATACATCATTATCGTTGTAAAAACTCTTGTAGAGATAATTTTGTAACCAGGAAAATGGATCAAAAATTTAATGATATCTCTGTTAAAATAACAAGTTACGAACAAAGCATATTTATTGTGTTTTTTCATAATTATAAATAAGATCCAAAACCAATTTTTAACAATTACATAATATTGGATATCAAATTGCTCAAAAGAAAGATTCTTTCCTAACCACAATTGAATGAGGCAAAATATTATTTATTTAGATTTTTTCCTGAACAAGCTTTTTCCTATAAATTATGAAATTTATCCCTGAGATATGGAAGCCAATATATATTTTTTTTTAAATAAAACCATGATGTATACCAAATTTCAAATAATCCAAGGTTAATAAAGATACAAAGTTATAATTTATTTGTGAATATTTACTAAATTGCACTGAGTGTAAAACTTTAGCTGGGAGAATATATCTAGATATATTAATAAAATAAAGTTTGTATTTTGTTAATTAAAGAGCTCTTTTTTGAGTATGCACTTAATATCTTAGAAGTAAATGACATATATATATATATGATATAAGAAATAACAATATAGAAATTAGTGTATGTAGCTTAAATCAGTATGTCGTATTAAAAAAGGAAAAGGTAAGACCATATTATCTATAGTAGAAATATAACTCCCTTAGTCAAATGATTTAAACCATTAGCCCTGCCGGTAGATATGAGAATAGAGAAACGTAAAAGATTACAGGAGTTCTCAACTTTTTTTCAACTCTAAGGCCACTTCGGATTGTCCAAACATTCCTAGAGGACATATTCTCAAATAAATGAACAAAAAATTTAGCGTGTAAACATGCACATATTTGTGTAACTGACAAATTTTGAACAATTTAAAAAAAAAAATTAGATTGGTCAAGGACCTTAAGATTTTGAAAATTGAAAAAAATATTTTCTTCTTTTATTATCTTCCAACCACAAGCAGATCTGATTAAATTGTTTTATAACTTTTTTTACATAAAAAAAATTTTTAGTAGGAAAACTGCCCATGAGAAAATTGCCATGGAAGAAAATTACCCGTATTTTGTTCAAACTTAATGATGAATAATAACACATCATAAATTTGCTTAATATTATTTACGAAAAATATCTAAATATATTTGTTTGTACAATCCCCCAAGGGAGTACCCTCAAATGTGAGTAATATTATTACAATACAATTTCATTGCAATTTTCTATATTCAAATAAATCTTCTAAGAAATTGGTCCACAGGATTGGTTAGCAGACGGGGGGGAAATAGCTTAAAGCCTCTTAGAATATGGTTGAATACTCTCAACCCTCGGATTGTCTAGAGTCTAGAATTGGCAGTGGTTTTTAAAACCACAGGCAATACATCCAAGGAACGGCTATAATACCAAAAAAATAGTTTAAACCCTCAGCTTGCGAATTGAAAATCGTATTTTTTCTGTGTTTTTAAGCCATTGAACTATTTTTTCATATGGCATTACATACGAATAACAATATTTGTATTTCAATAGTCATATAATTAATTGTTTTTTTTTCTTATTTCGTAATGGGTACAAATCATTATTTATTTTTATTATTTTTATAAAACATCAATATTGCCAAATCTTTAAGGTAAAAATACACAATAACATCAGACAGACTTTGATCTTTTATTAAAGATTTGTTCAATAAGATCAATTAACTCTTTTTGTTAAAGTAAGTCATTGAATTTCTTTGAAAAATGCAAAAATTATTTGTCTCAATAATCGTATATTTTTTCTAAAAAATGAAAAAAAAAATTGACAAATCTAAATATTATTTAAAGGAGTATTCTTAAAATTTAAACAACTTTCTAACAGTCTTCTATAATTCCCTGGAGAGACCCAGGGAAAAGCTATCTGCCAACTTCTAGAAGATTGAAATGTAAAACATTTTGTTGAGAGCAGGATATTTGGATACAACAGCTAAAAACACTGGAAAGATTTATGGTGTGTGTTCATTGCTTGAGTCAAAATTGGAATGAAATTTTATATTCTTACCCTGTCGACATAAATACTTTAGTTAGTTTTAGCTTGTGTTTTCACCATTTATATAAGTTCCTCATTCATGTTTTTAAAAGTTTTAAGAAGAAGTGGGGAAAGTTAGAGAAAACAAATTTTAAGTCGATCAGGACAAAAGATTTCAAAGTCATTGCTGATATGAATATATATACACTATTGATTTTGCAAAGAAAAATTCTTTAAAGTTTTTAAGCAAGAAATTAATATTATTATACGCACTCAAGATGAACATGTTTTGAGCTATTCTGAGGCTCACTATACTGACATGGCTCAAGGACATCTACCCAGAGGACAACTATGTGGGGACGCATGATGGTGTACCCTCACACACATCGGCCAAATGCCAGAAGTTCTGTGTCGACAATATGGGGGATTTTTGGCCCAATTACATGTGCCCATCATCTTCGCCGGATTTGAACCCGTTGGACTTTGCTGTGTGGGGAATATTGGAGAGGGAGACTAAACGGGTCTCACACCCGAACGTGGGCTTCCTGAAGGCCGCCATTGAGAAGGAGTGGAACAACTTGTCCAAGAAGTTCATCATCAACTCCTGCAAGGCTTTCCGCCACTGTGTGGAGGCTGTGATTGCTGTTGAGGGCGGCCCTATTGAGTGAACATTTTCATAAAAGTCGTGTCTCAAAATTTTGTTAAAAAAACTTTCAAAATTATTTATCAAAAAATAAAATTATTGACATTTTTCTAAAATCAGTCATTCAGTCTACGTTTTGCTTCCGGACCCTGTAAATCCAAAAGAAAATTATATGCCGACAACTTTGAAAGAGGATAAATCAACTGAAAAAGATCCTAAATAAAGTATAGTGCTAATTACTTGCTAATAAAGGGTGCGAAAGCTATTTGTACCGCCAAATTTTATTTTTTTTCAAACACAATTTTCACTGCGTACAAGTTATTAGAATAAAAAAAAGTTAAGCAAAATATTAAAAGATTTTGAATTATTGACACTCACCTCAATTTAGCCAATAGTCGTAATATTAAAAATGACGGGTCGTCTATTATTTTTAAATTTATATGTTGTGTTGATTACATTTAAAGCCAAATAAAATGATTATATTGATGATGTAACAGTGTAAAGGAAAAAGACGTATGAAGGACTGCATATTATTTCAAAGTTTATTTAAGTATTATTATAATTGGAAAAGTGTCTAGTTACATAATTGATTCGGGTAGTTAAACTATAAGTAATGTCATTTATGACTATCCTAACAAAGTGATGTATCAATATTTTCCAAAATTATAATAATAATGCTGGAGGTTAAATTTTAGAAATTGTGTTTGTCGATAGTAAATTGGAATACAATGTAATATTTTATTTATGATATATTTATCTATAACTTTTTGATTTGTGATACCCAATGGAAAAGTGTAATCCAAAACAATGTTATGCAAGTATTACATGTTATTCAAAAGCTATCAGTTGTCAAGATTAATACCTTTTGAATTTTGTTAAATTTGAGGCGTCTTAAGATATGGTGGTTATAAATATGAAAAAAAAAAGTGTATTGTAGTAATATCATTGAATTAGGAGTAATTGGGTGATTATTAAAAAGCACACCTTCATGTATATAAATATTATTTTGTTAATTTATTCTATTAAAACATTTTAGGGTATATTGGATAAAATATTATGTTCTTTTTTCACAATATAAATGAAGTTATGGTTTATATAAATCAACCAATTACTTCTAATTCCATTACTTTACTACTCTACTTTTTTTTTAAAATCAAAATGTACCAATCTTGAAAAATTTACAGTCAAAATCTTATAGATGCATACAAAAATTCTAACAAATTTTTGACATCTTTAATCGGTGTCGGGGTGAGTTCATTAATAATTTGGATAATATATTGGATGTTGGACATACCGATGGATATTAATTAATAAAAGTGAAACAAGATAAGTTGTTCATTGAATAACAGAGAAAATCAGGTCGACCAGGTCACTTGGCTGTAGTCGATAAAAAACTGTCAGAATAAAAGGAAAGATCATAACTACGTATAATAGATGATCAAAAACGATAAATGAAATATATTTATTCATCTAATTCTTCAATTGGGAACAAATATTCTTCAAATGATTTGAATCTTGATTCTAGTGAATCCAAAGGATACAGAGTGATCGAAGAAAAGATCAGCCGAACACTATAAAAATTGATTAAAAAAACAGAGTACCAGATGTTGTAGCTTTACATTGGGAAGGAAATTTACTAACTGCATTGAATAACTGGAAGATGAAAAAAGAACGTTTGCCCATTGAGATGACATATGGAAATTATGAAAAAATTATTACTGCTCCAAGATTGGATTATTCAGCAGGAAAAGAACATACACCAGCTGTTTGGAAAGAATCCTAGATTGGGAACTCAAATAAATTTGCAAGTTCTCTACTGCGATACCACAGCTTCAATACTGGCCGTATTAATGGTACCGTTATGGTACTGGAGAAAAAGGTCGAAAAAGAAATGATTTTATTTGCTTGTCGTCATCATCTTCAGGAACTGATTTTAAAATAGTTTTTGAAGTAAAAATCAAAGATGTAAAACAAGTAAAAATATTCCACTCTTTCAAAAATTAAAAGATAATTCGGAAAATATAGATTCCATCAAAATAGTCTTCTTACAATCATTAGTACAAAGTAACCCATCAGTTTTGGAAATTGAAGCTTTTTTAGAATATTATGGTAGTAAGCTATCAAAAGAAATAGTTAGATGATTACATGGATCTCATAGAACTATATATTATATTTTTAGGTAGAAGCAATAATAAAAAAAGTATAGACCTCCCGTTTTCTTTTTCTCCAAGAAAAGGTCATGTGAATAAAAGAAAAATGTCTAGCATTTTTCTATATCATATTTTTTTAATTTTCTTTAAAAATTGAGAATATTTTAAAAACCTAGTATAAGTTATCTCTTCTTAGTATTAACATCGAAATAGTTTTTATTTTTTGAACCTGCGATTCATTTGGAACGGAGAAAATGTTTCTGTAAAGTAAGAATATCTGAAAAAAAGTTTTATTCAAAAATTGTTTTGATATTAGCTAATTTTTGGGTTATTACCTTATACTATGACTTTTGACCATATGTAGAACCTTGCAAATCAAGTTTTCTTTCAATTAAGTTGAATTTAAAGCACTGAATATTACTTTAAAGAAAGTTGGTAAATATGGAGGTTTAAAATTATTTGCTTGGAGATATTTCGATTTGAATTAATTATGTTAGATAAATGTTTAACCCATTCACAGATTTTACACGAGATATCTAGTTTTCAATTTTTATCACATTTTTTCCGCAGGCGTAATATCCCGACTGAAAACGAAAAGTTACTTAAAATAAAAGAAAGATAAATTCAGCGAGCTTGGATTGGCATTTAAGTACACTATATGAAAGTCACTACTCAGAAGTTAAATAATAATGAAACCAGCAAAAAAAACATTCTTCAGATTACCAATTCCAAAAAATAGGGCTAGCTAAAAAATACACACCATTCCCATTATTAGTAATATCCAAATATGGCACACAGCCTAAGACAATCTCATACTCCTCGAATTACTTAACATCTGGATGCATGAGAATCACTTTGCCAGACGGATAAATTTATAATTTCATTTAAATGAAGGGAAGAATTAACTATAAAGTAATGTTTAAAAGTGATTAATCATGATCACAGATATCCCGATGAAAACTTTCATTTGTGTATTTAATGAAGGAAGTTGAGCTTTAAAATCGTCAAATGAAATATTTTATGCTTCAAAAACGAACATAAGCTCCAAAGACAATTTGTGAGCATTATCAAGTATGACTGGATTTGGTGTAAGGAAATGCTAATTCGCAAAGGTGTATAAAATATGTTCTAGAAAGTAAAAGCAGATATTTCAAGGTGGTAAACTTTATTTTTCAGAGCTGCAAGCATTATTATTTAATTATTGAAGATAGAACATCCAAGCATAGAGTAATAACTAATTTGTGTGTTGATAAAATACTTTGAGGGTTTGCTCAGGAATTATAAGTGTAAGTCCTTGTTGGACTCGGTGTAAAATTGAAGATCGATATCAGCGTCATTCCACCCTATATGTCTGTATTATTTAAGGAGTTGGATTGATGTTTATTTCCTTCCTCTTAATGAGACTTGCAGCTGATGTAATAAATCCTCATGACAGCTAAGCTGCTTCCCTCCCAAACATTCTTCATATACCAGGGTTACCTTAATTAATTTTCGATTGATTGTATTTTTATAAATTAGCATAACAAATTTTATATATCATTCCTAAATTGCACATGAGATTTCCTTGCATTATTTTCCCACATATCTTTTTTAATGTCCTCCATATTAGTGGATATAGAGTAAATACTTCTTATTAAACCTTATGGAACAAAAATATTCATAGGCTATCCGTGTCATTAGTCAGTTTCTTCATGGAAATGAATATATTTTTATCTTATATTAAAAAAGAATCTCACTTGATGAACCAATTATAATCTATAGAAAAACAGACGTAATGAATAGATCTTTTAGTCTTTCTTTGTAATTCATGAATAGGCATTAATAGTGTTTCTGAATTAATTTCTAATATGTGGTTTTGCTGATGGTTCAATCTTACAAAATTAAATAATAATACATTTTAATTTGGACATGAATGTCATTATAGATTCTTTCTTCATGACACAGTAGCATTGACCTGCGAAAATGAAAAACTAAATTATGGATTAAGAATCTAATTTTTATTTGTACATCTTTTGTCTAATTTAATGCTACAGATCGTTATCAATGCCACAGCTCAAACTGAAGACGCGGTTATTTCTTTAGACCAAAACATATCAAAATTGTCTGAACGCCAATTTTTGGACTAGATGGAAGTGTGGCCCTTCCACCAGACACCAGGTTCATCTAAGGTTTTCTAATGTCCTTCAGGACTTATATGTGTACGTCCTTGGTGATGTTTTACCTCTTCGCAAAAAAGTGCAGGTTAATGACATATCCCTCGCTGAAAAAGGAGGAGGACATAGACCAAGGCTGATAACTTGGTCCTTCCTACGATTAAGCCATGTTCAGGGTCACGCACAATCTACCTGTCATCCCTCCTGTTTACCTTGGGATCCAGAAAAAAGATTTACTCAACAATCTTAACCTTCATAGCCTCAAACAGCAACTGCCTGATCTACAAGAAGTAACTCTTACATCTCAGATCACAGTGGGTGGTGGTCCTGATGATCTATGGACCCATATTTATCCTGCAACCCAGGTTCCTCATCGTGATGCTAGGGTGGTCGTCCATCATATCCTGCAGCACCTTCAGGAAATATGGAGTACATTTTTTTTGTTCTAAGAATGAGTCTTCATTGCAGGTATTCCTGACCCATAAGACTCATTGAAAGCCTTGAAAATGTTGTAAACAGTTGATTCACACAGCCTTGTAAGCTCAATAATCTCGTTGGCTGTGCAAATATCACGGATGCACACAATAATGACAGCAAAGTGTTTGTTTTCGAAATACATCTGAATTTTTTTGTATTTCTTCTTATACAATTTTGTCAGTTAAATCTAATGAGTATACATCCATAAGCATAGATTTCAGAGATGCCAAGATATTAAGCTCTAAACATATTCCAAATATAAAATCCCCACCCATCATGTGTTTATTTTTAGGATTTTTTTTTTTTTTTTTTTTTTGAGAAATTAAGTCAATATTTGGGGTTTCATTCTTATAAGGAAAGCTAATTAGTTTTATTTCCGATGTTTTCTGTGGCTTTCCCAGCTCTGGAAAAGACAATTTTATATCCACGGAGATTATATGAAATATATACCTCCCTATACCTTTTTGAGTAGTTAGGTTACATTTTACTAAGAGACATAGAAATTCAACTTAATTTATATATTATAATGTAACATATACTCAACTACGTGAAATAAGTAAAGTATTGTATTTTAAAGAATTGTATTAAAACAGTAATAAGGCAATATTGGAAAGGATATGTGATCTTTGAAGTGAATAATACATCCATATGTTAAGTAACCCAAAATTTAGTGAACAATATTTCGGCAATTGTAAAGTTGTGGTAAATATTGCCCATAATATAAAGTGAATAATTCCAATTATCCTAAAAAACATTAAAATATAGAGGGTAGGACAACGAAGCGTGGAGTGTTAATTAATGTTTATTTTCTCATTACTTATGAAAAGGTTTAGTGATTTTTTCCTGATATTCTAATTCTTCATTTCTTTTTACATAAATAAACTATAGTAATCATTTAGTCATTTCATCATCATGAGCAAGTAACAAACAAAAAAGTAGCACAATTCAGATCTCCAACATGCTCGAGTTGATGGGATGAAGATTACGGATATTGTAAAGCACTCTACGAGACTGGTTTTTAAGTTGCCCAAGATGAAAAAAGGATGTTAGGAAGTGGAGGGCAAAATTTAAAGAGGGATACAAATTTTTTGTTAAGTAAGGGGAAGAATATAAAGGAGGATCCCACTAAGTCGAACAATCGCATCACAAACGACTTCTCTGTGGCTCCTAAGACCATCAGGAGGCTAAAAAGCACAACTTCGTATTACTTTACTTCACAAGGACCTCACGCCACCTTCTGACAGAGGGCATGAAGGCTAGAAGGCTGGAAAGGTAAAAGAAAATCAATTATGAACATTTTCTCGGACAAGAAGATATTCGTAGTTGATCAATTCTACAACCGCCAGAACGATCGCTGACTTATGGAAACAAAAGAACAAGTACAAAGGGTTTACCACACCAAATATCTTGCCCAAACAATGGTCCTCGGTTTCTGAAGGAAAGAAGATGAATCTGATCTCTTTCAACGCTGGACAGAAAATCAACCAGAAGGCGTATTATAAATTACTTAGGTACACCATCTTGCCATGGCTGAAGATCAACTACTCAGAGTGTAACTACGCGTTGGGTGAGGATGCACCCCCGCTCACATGTGCGCTAAGTGTCAAAAACTCTGTGCAGAAAACACGGATCGATTCTGGAGCAAAAAGATAAGGGTCCCTTCCTCACCAGATTTGAACCCACTAGACTTTTCTACATGGGACACTTTGGAGAAGGAAACCAGCAACCTCACACCCAAATATGGACATCCTGAAGTCCTTCATGGGGCAACTTGTCAAAAGAGTTTGTCATCACTCTTGCATGGCCTTCAGACGACGTGTGATTGATAATGAAGGCACGGACATATTGAGTGAAAAAAGTTTTGCAAAAATCTTCTCTAAATGTTTTGCTAATATTATGCGTTTGCATATTCTTAGAAATATAAAATTATTTATGTATTTCTTAATTCATCGAGCTCGAATTCACGTTATGCTGCCCTACCCTGTTGTATATTAATGATTCCTATGCGTCATATTTAAGTTTATATAAAAAAATGTTTTTCAAGATTTAATGAAAACTTGTTTGTGAAGACAGTGTGAACAAAACTAAGGTTATTTGTAGTGAAATAATACTGAAATCGACATATTTTATTCAGCATGGCCACCCTCAGCCTTAATGACGGCATCCCAACTCTTTCGAAGGCCGTAAAAACCTTACTAATTTTGTCTTCTGACAAGTAAGGAAACCTTGATCGCGGACTCAAAAGATCTCACAGATCTTTGAGGCTTGGTGCAGACAACTCCCTCGACTTTTGCTGGGATTGAATAATTCAAGAGTACTTGAAATTCAGCTACAGCCGTCATTTGAGATGAGCTTAGCTATCATGACATTTGATATATTATCTACAAAAAGTTAAGCTAAGAAAGAAATAAGCACAGATTCTACTCCGTATTAGCATGGTCATAGGCAAAAATTACTTGTAGATCAATCTTCAACTACTTTGAGTCCCACAAGAATTTACAATTGTACATCCACAATAAGCACTTGTGGTTGCAGCAATAAGATTTTCTTTCGTGGTATGCAATTACATATAATCTCATTCATTAATAATTTTCTTTATATGCAAACATATATATGTTTTCTACAAGTTGTAATTTCTGTACAAGTTGTAACATGTAGTAAAGAAAACAATTTTTTCATTTCATTACTCTTTATTTAATTATATCATCTGTCACTTTAAAATCACGCATTTATTTTTTTTACAAGTAATATAATTTGTGGGCATTTGAAATATTTAATGTGCAACAAATTACTTAAAATTACACCATTACTAAAACAGGGTTTTAAAAAAAATTACTCTTAAGTGTTTAAATATATTTTATGACATTGTTGCTTGCATAAAAAATAGAAGACATGTTTTTATCTTCAAATAAGACGGTAAACACATTTTTAGTTAACTAAAAAAAAATATGGAGAAAAAAATATTCAATATTGCTCCTATTATCTTTGTCGACAAGATTACTCATGACATCAACCAAAAGCTGGGTTTACAACGTGTGTAAACTCTTTAAAAGATGGCAAATGTGTTTAAGATTATCCTTGCTTGGGATGACCAATCAAATTTGAGTCTGATACCACAAAAAAAAAAATATATAGCAAGAAAATTTGGCAATGACCAAAGATAAACTGACCCAGAAGAAATCATTTGTACCAACATCTTGTACAATTCTGTCGAATTTGCGAGGGTTAAGTCCTAAAGATATTTCTCAAAGGCAATGTGAATTCCAAGTCAAACTTTGTTAGCACTTCTCAAATTTTATTATTTATCATAGAAATTATGTTTTCTTTTTCTCAGATAGAAAAACATATTGATTCGATTATAAGTCGGCAAATCCTTCGATCAAGGATAGCTCTAATGAAATATGACACATATCCAGGACAAAATATAGAATATCAGTAATAACGATATGTGTTTAGCTGTGACCGGTGATTTCATTCCCAGTAAATTCATTCCTTGTGTTTTCATTCCCAGTAAATTCATTCCCTGAAGAAAAAATTCAAGATGAACTCGACGATAGTGTGCAACTTGTTTGCTTCATCTCAAGCCAAACCCATGTCTTGAAATGTAGAGTAGTACGAAACGACTTGCTGTTGTGAGCCATCTTGAATATGAAAATACCGATTTTCATTTTAAGAACATCTTTACCAGCAATTCCTGAGATAACCGTATTTGTAATGTGATAAACATAAAATTGATCATAAGACCAATTATCAACCACACTTTGAGATTTTTTACACAGGGGGAAAATTATGCTTATTTTTTTAACTTATAATTCCAAGTCGTGAATGTTACCAGAAATCATTTTCCAAAGTTTCTGTATTTAAAATAAATAAACACACAATAAAGTTAATATATATTATTTATATAATCTAGCATTCCTGAAAATGAGTAAGCTCCGATTTGGTAAAATAGAACTAATTTATTATGTGACATTAATGTAATTCATTGGTATGAAGCTTATTCACTGTTCAAACAAGTATATGGCCAAAAAATTTATTTATTTATTACATGATACCATAGTGAGCAGCAGCCCTTGTATTTACAGCAACCGAGACTCCTCCAATATAGAATTAGCCTTTGATTTGCCGTCTTTTCCTTTGGATCCAAGATGATCAATATGGGAACCTCCGGTTTTGAATGTTAAAGTTACATTTTTTTCTATTCCATATTACAACTTGTATGTTTTCTTTTTAAAATCTTTACCTGTTAATCCTTTATTTCTACTACAAAGGTTTCAAAATCAATTGAAATATTACTAAAATGTTAGTATTTATGTTATGAAACTATCAATAACAGTGATTAAAAAACTGACATTAATCATAAATATGTAGTACATTTAAGTTTGTTTGAAAACTTACATAAGACAGTTTTGAAGCACATAATTATAAAAATCTATTATAGGGAGTCTTATTTGGCATAAATGAACAATGTAAGTATTTTTTATAATAATATATTAAACATTTCTTAACAAAACACGAGATTTGGGAAGTTAAAATGAAGAGAAATATCAGAATAAATGTGTCAAAAAAAAAAAAAAAAATATTGGGAACATGTCTGGAATTAAAATATTCATACCATGATGCAAGTTCGAGAAAGGTTGATTAATATTGTTGCAAAGTATATGTCTCGTATACAATACTTCATTAGATAAAAATCATGTAACTTGATTCAAATCAATTATTTTGAAGAAACAGCAAAAAAAATCCTTTTTTCCCTACATTTTACATATTTTAAAATCAAAACGCGTCCACGTTTTCTGGACTTTGATGGTTATTTTCTTTTTTAGAAGAATAAATTGCAAAATAAAAACTATCCTGCGAAACCAAATTTCCAACTTTTGTAATAAAGGTACAGTATATGTTTTTATCATATAATCTTTCCAAAATTTCAAAGTGTAGATCATTTATATTTTCGACGCCATCTTGTATTTCTAGGGAAGGTTTATATGCTGTTACCAAAAAATTTATCATAATGAGGGACAAGAACGTTAATTGACTCAAATTTGGATTGACGATATTGCTTATTTTTATTTGTAAATCCTTTACTCCTCTGAAATGACAAATCAAAGGAATTATCCTTTGGTTATCACCAATTAAAACTGCATCTTATTCTGTTTTCTCATTGTTCCTTGACTTAAAACTAATCAACAAGAATTACAGACTTAGAGAGATAACAACGATTTATCTTAATTACTCAATAACATTTTAAAATAAGTTAATTTAGCTTGCTTATTTAAAAAATTTATGTTACTCCTCTGACCTAAAAATTTGTAATAACCACATATATAGCAAAATAAGTTAGGATTATTTGACCATTATTATGATGAGAAAGTTAGGAAAAAGTTTAAAAAGGACTATTACTAAATTTATTGATATAAGAAGATTTAATGAACAAATATTTAAGAGTTTAGAGATTTCTGGGTAATTTCAAGTCTTGTTGTGGATCTTAAATGATCCGCACTTACAATATTTAAAATAGTAGTTGCAAAAACTTTTATTTATATTTATATCTTCCCGTAAAACAGTACCATTAGTTATACTGTTTATGAAATTGCAATTCGGTATTGCTTTTAACGAAATCTAAGATACCGTTATCATCATTTGATTGATCAATTCTACCTAATAGCACAAAAAAATATTTAATCCAGGATATATTTTGGAGAATGAAAAAAATTATAATGTTGAATCCGATTTTAGACTCTTCTAAAAAATGAAATTTTCATTATCAATAAAATAGATATGTTGATTTTCTCAATGTCAAGTAATACCCTCTTTCAGACACTTAGAAATATCATGTCGAAATTTTTCTAAATATGGACTCGATTTCAAGCCAAGTCCAACTCCCCACCTCTTATAACACTTTGTCTATGAATGTTAATAAAGTGTTATTATTTGTTGAAAGTTGAGCAATTATATAACATAAACAGAAAAAATGAAAACGAAAATGATAATATTCTTCTGGAACAGAACCTCTCAAACTTTATATGATATCCTGAGAAAGTATAAGAAACATCTCCGAAAACAACAAATGTGTAGCAAAAAAAATTAAATCCCCCTTTTTTAAAAAGATTTTTTTAATTATCTATTTTTTTTTAAAGAAGACATTTTGTACCACTAAGGAGAGAAAGGGATCTGACATACCACAGTTTTTAGAACCACTGCTCTAGAATAAGCAGATTTCCTGCTGATATTTTGAAAGTTCTGGGAATCAAAAAATAAAAAATTCATTTGCGCAGAATTTTTTTAACCGAAAATAATTTTTTAGCTATGTACAGAGTGGGATAGTAAACTTGCTGTAGCATGTCTCAATCACTAAAAACTTTATTTTTATTAAATCAAGAAAGGAGAACTCAAAACCAATTTTATATAATATGTCTTCCCTCACAAACAATAATAGTACTCGACATGCCGGCAAATAAATTGACAGTTCTGGACGATGAAGGTCATGCCCATGGCATACCACGCTGTTATTATGACAGTTCGGAGCGAATCCATGTTTGGATGAGATGTGCGGCAGTCATTCTTCTCTAAGACGCTCCAAACTTTATAGTCCAGAGATATAATGACAGGGCTGGTGGAGGGGCACATGGAGGCAGGCTAGAAGTCAGCCATATTGTTGCTGCAGAAGTTTAGGTGCTTGATGGCTGTATGGAGATGTAATATACTTATTTTACTTCAAGCAGTTCTGATGGAGATGTCAACAGTCTTTAAAGCCCCCTCCGCACAGACACTGTAGCCTTTTTTGTTGTTTCTCTGACATTTTTACGCTTAGAGACACGGGATAGAAACTAAACTTGTTTAATTTTCTTTCAGCTCTCGTTTGGTTGTGTAATTAAATCACGTTATTAAAAATAATGCGATAACATTGTAATTAAATGTTACTCGAAGTTTTGGGTCACCACATTATACATATTTGTAATATGTAATATACACGCTTGTAAAAACATAATTTTCATTGTCAAATTCGGTTCTAAAAACTTTTGAGAGCAGTTTAACATTCCTTGATGTGTATTGTCTATATTTAATGATAGTTTAAAGAAAATTTATGTAATTACTGTTTTTATTAAAAATCGATATATTATGTTCAGTTTATAATTTTTTCTTGCTTAATCAAAAAAAGTTTGAGCATAAATAAGTAAACGACAACTCCAAATTTTATAAATATTATACGATTCAAAGTGTATTTATTGCTCAATTATTACTTGATGGTTTGAAAGTTTCAATAAATAAATTAGAAATGTAAGTTTTTACCAAGGGTTTTGTATGTATTTTCAAAACTGAAATAGCTTTGGGGAAAGAGTAATTTCTTTCATATTTAACACTTTTAGAGAAAATTTTGTTTAGTATAACTAAATATAATCTGTCATATATATTATTTATATTATGTCCTTTTTTTTTAGTATAGGATAATGCAAATACTATATGTATTCCGTATATAGATTACAAACCTTACATTTGAACCAAATTGGCTTAAATGTATATAAATTAGTAGTTCTTTAAACTAAGCTAAATTCATCGTTAAATATGTTAAATCAATTGAGTTTTATTATGAAGGGCTCTGACAAAATGAATAAAAAAGGAATATAAAATCAATTTTTATAAAACTAAGTTTGTATGTCTGTTTGTTTACTTTTTTGTTGGATGATGTCACATATATAAGATAAAAAATAATGAACGCTCAGTGCCTCATATATGTATTAGTAAAGCAAAGTTTGTTTATATATTCATTTAACTGTCGGATAAGGACTCATTTTTATTAAAAAGCTCATATTAAAAATGAAAAAATAGGAGAAAACACAAATTTAAGCTAATAACGAATCTGACGTTCACTTTAATTTAGCAGAAAGCGATATATATATTATATACGGGAAAAAAATGAGAGTACATACGATAGGAGAAGTAAAACGTTTGGAGCGTTTTTTAGGCTGCAAGTTTTTTGTTTTTTGCGACCTGAAAAATTGTTTTTTTTTCTTTCTCAAGCTGTTGTTATTATTCTTTCAATCTTGAAGAATTATTGAGAAGTATGAAGTAACTGAAGATCTGAGCAATTTTCGAATTAGCAACAAATAAAAAAATAGTTACTGTTGAATATATAATTTAAACTCAATTTGTAATAACTATTAATATTCTTGATAAAATTTTTATGACTTTTTTCTTTTTTATCTAGATTAAATGAAATGAAATAATCAAATTCCAATTTATTTTTGCAATTCCGTATAAAAATATTCCTAAAACTAAAATTTTTATCAATTGATGATTTTTCGTATGAACCCAATTTTTTTTTAAATTTTACGATATTTATTCGCGAAGAAATGGAAATATATGTATCATATTACATTTAATTGCCCATGAATGATTCCTTTTAGCCTATTGATTATGAAAAGCTCTATTACATTTGGGTATATTCGAATAGTTTTGGAAAATTTGGATTTTAATTCAAATATGGGAAGTAAAAAGATATCCATAATTTTTCCAATAGATCACTTTCGTAATATGTATCTTGCATTATATTCGCTGTTTTCCGCAAGAAAGATAATATATTTGACAGTTTTGTGATTGTTTGACTCAAGTTTGTCTGAGTGCACGGCAAAAATGGGCACTGGCAAAGTGAAAATACGCCATATTTTACAGATTTTATTCGATGAAGGTTAATCCCCATGCCAAGTGGCGGAAAATGTCAGGCAATCAAGCGGAATTTTGATTTCGTCGATTCTGTTCCTTGAAATTTGGATGTTAAAGATGCATCATACTATGGAAGACCAATTCTCAAAAATGTGGAAAAATAATGGAAATCGTCTAGTTTTGATTGTCAAGGACATAAACATTATTGGAAAAAATTATAATAATTCAATGTACAATAACAGATTTTTTTTTTTTTAAGTAAAGGTTACAAAATTTTATAAATTTGGACACTCACTAACTAAAAGATCCATGGAGTTTAAACAGAATTTTTGTTCGATGTGAAGAATTGATCAAGTTTGTACGATCTTTTCATGGATTTCTGCAGAAAATTTGTCTTTATAACGTCTTAGTCATTTCTAACTATTCTTAAATTATTTGCCAGCTTTTAGATCTGATGATTTTAAATGTATGAATGTCGATTATTTTATCATGTATGACTGATGGTGACTGCAAATATGCCTTTCCAATTTTTATTGTCGTTGCGTAAGAGAATGCTGAAATGTAAATGTCTTCACCATTTTTCATCTATTGATAATTTAATTAGTTCTTATAATACATAAAACAGGAACCAAATTTAAAATTATTTTATGATATCGAGAAATTAATTACATGATGTAGGATATATCTAAAAGATTCTAGTGGTGTGTCAGTCCTTACTTAGCGGTGCAGTCCAATCCCATCCAGTGTAGTTCAATCTGACATTTGGGTCCCCAAAGAAAGTCCATTGTGACGTCATTGAGGGTGATTTCCTTTTTTTAAATTATTCCACTACATAAAATAAATGATATAAGTAAGTAAACATCTATTATATTACATTAAAATGAAAGCACAGATAATTTTGCAAGTTATGTGTAATGCTCTTAATACATGACTGATATATTTTATTTGGCTTTAAGCTATAGAGTTAATACTGCATTGGAAAAAATAATTAAGGACCGACACAACACTAATTGTAAGTAGAAGTTTGGCTTTGATCTCAAACGACTATCCAATGGATTGATTAATTATATAAAGAAATGCCTTAGCAAACCTCCTCGGAAAATTGTTTCTATAGTAACAAACTTGCAGCATAGTGTAGTTTCACCAAAAAATCTAGAAACCTATGAAAAGACCAAAATAGAGAACTGCTTCATTTCGTTAATTTACGTCCAAGAGTCTTCTTTATTTTAAAAATGATGAACCTATAGGTCCTTACTTTAACAAAAGACTGAGTCCCCTGCGATATGTTCCTATTATAATGAGGATTGGAATATTTTTTGCAAAATATGCATAATGCTCTTAATATATATCTCATATATCTTATTTAGATTAATAAATCCTCAATATTTTTACGAAAAAAATCGAAAGACCGGTCCCAAGGACAGACAGTCCTAAGGATGGATAAGACCACTCCTTTGAATGGACTAGACCGAATAAATAAGGACTGACACAACAATAATATATTTATATTTTGAAAAATTAAGTTTATAGAGTATTACATTTGAGGTGTGTCATCATAAAACACAACATTGAAAATTAGTACAAAAACGAAAAAACCTTTTTTTTTACTTCCTATATATGTATAGGAAGTACATTTTATATGGATCCCAATATTTCATAGACATAATTGAGTCAATTATAGGCTTGACATTAAAAAGTTGAGTGAAAAGTTAGGAGTTTTTGCTATTGTTTAGAATCTTTATTTGATCTAAGAAACCTGTGTTAACCCGGATATGGCCCCTTTCAAGTAAAATCTGTCAATTTCTCATTTTTTTTTTATAGAGACAATTGAATTTTGCATACTTTAAGTACAATTTTCGGTTATAAAAAATTGCCGAAACTTGTTGATATAAATTGACGATAATTTGACAAATTATCTAAATGTAAACCATCCTTAATTTGAAGAAAAATCATTGAAGGTTGTTTTTGTGTTGACAGCACAAATATACATTCATTTGAAGAAAATAAATAAAGAGTCATCAAAGATGTAGTGCTATGCATCCATCTATATGACAGTTTTTGACTTATAAATAACAAATGTCGATGAATAATGAATATACTGATATTTGTATGATTTTGCAAATAGTTTTGTATATGTTTGAAAATATACAATTTTTCAAAATGTATTGTGAAATAAATAAAAAAACATTACAAACTTTTATAAATGATTATGTATTTCATCATAAATCCCTTTTGTTGTATAATGTGTCGCATAACAGATACACATTGAAGAAAACGCTTGAATAAATAAGCTGCTCTATGATGTACTTTATTATTCTAAGTCAGCAAATTACCGGGTTTTTTTGTCCATTTTTCTTAATAAGCTAGAAATTACCCATTTGCTCTTAATTGTTACAAAAATCTTTATATGCATGTTCATTATATCATTTTACCATTTATCAATGATATTTTTAGATACGAAATATAATTAAAAAGATTAATGATACTTTGTTCCGTAATGATCAATTTAGACTTTAATGTATTATACTATTTTTCTACAAAATAATCTCTATAAACATTGAGTAAAATCAAGATTTAATTTATTTAACAAAAGCATAGAAAAATTAATTAGGTAATATACTCGTGACCAGTGTATGTACCCTCTAGTGTTGGGACTCGGTCCAGGATCAAATTTTATTTTTATTCGATATTAATTGATTTTTTTAGACCGATTTAGACCATCATTTCGGGCCAGATAGCGATCTTAAACTGTAAACCAAAATTTAATCGTAGCGAAAACGTTGAACAATTTTATTCAGTCTATATCTATGGATTAATTTCCTCCTATACCCTGGTTAATGAGTTGTACAAATTTTATTTATACTAAACATTTAACTTTATAAAAGTACATTTTAAATGAGAACGAACCAGACCGAATTTTTCTTTGGGACCAATTCTAAAAGATTTTAACGAAATTGTTAAAATAATGAGTTATCTCGGTTCACTAAAAATTATATCCATTATAGAGCGGAGACTGAATTTTCGGACCGAAACTCCCCAAATCCTTATAATTTTTTAGAAGTGTTAACAAGTGATGGATTGGAGGTGTTGGCGTTATCCCAAATCAAGGGAATTTAGTCCTAAAAATCCAGAAATGAAGGCTTGACAAGAAAAAATTTAAATGACAAAACGGTTAAAAAAAATAATAAAGAAAAAAGTCATTTAGTCAAATGTAGGCCCAGTCCAAAAATTGTAAGTATTTAGGAAAAAAATTAATCAATATCCCTCTCAAAAAAAAAAAAAAAAATCATAATAATGCGGACGCCACTCCATATACGTCTCCTCTAAATCCTTCCACAGCAAATTTTATTTCACAGACATTTTATATGAGGCACAGTTACCAAGTGGTCCATTAAAATCTGAATACTATGAATTTTATAATTTAAGAAGATACAATTTTTTAATTAACAATAAAATTTCAACAAAATTAATACTTAAAATAGATGTGTGCCTGAGCTCTCTTATTCATTATTGTACACGCCCTTAGCTGCAATTATGGCTCCCAGCCGGTGGCAGAAGGTATATCACCTGTTGCAGATGTAGTTCTCTAACATGGTATACCAGAGCTTATTGATAGTGGCTTTGAGGGCCTTGGTGTTTGGGTGATAGACACGGCAGGCCTTCCCCTCTACGTGCACCCAAAAAATATATTAGAGAGATTTTGCGTCAGGGTTCTAGGAGGCCAAAAGTGTCAAAAAATAGTTTAAAAGAACTCAAAAAACTTATTCAAAACTATCTCAAAAGAGTCTTCCAACGGAGGAGATAGGTTTTTTTTATTGCCGGTGTCAAAAAGCTCTTTCTACGCACTTTTTTATAGCTTTCTGGACAGTCTGGTGTTAAACCTCAAAATCTCTGGCGTTGAACCTCATGGACTTGAGGAGACTAGACTGTTTTCTAAAACTCCTCCAAGTCCAGTTTGGCCTTTTTGACAGAGCCCTTCTTCTTCTCCAACGTTTTAGACTTGCTGACGATGTAGACAGTGGTCTTGGAGACGCCCAAATGCTTGAAGTGCGTGAATGAAAATTCGTCGATCACGTTCACGTGTCATTTTCTCGACGTATGTAAGCTAGAGAGCTCAATTTTTTTTTAAACTTATCCCTTATATTTTAATATCTCGTACTATGAATAAATTCCAATCACTTAACCTTCATTGATTATTAAATTAGTAATTGTTCAGGTTTCAATGGGCCACATGGTATATTAAAAATGTTTGAAACATTGGGACATTGTTTTGTCGGAAAAAATATTAAAGTTTAAATGTGACTTGCATTACAACAAACTATGTTTTTCTCTATAATAGTTCAGAGGGAATTCAATGTTTAAATCTTTTGAAAGGCCTTAATTTACCGCTAAGAACAACTAACCGATTCAATCCAGGCTAATGCTTCAAACTTTAAAATATGAACCCATGGGATTCTGACTCCCTAAATTATTTCCAATCGGAAGACAATCCTATGGGAGAATCAAATACAACAGATAGCAATCCTTTTCCAGAGAAATGCATGTAAATATTTTGACTGAAGCCGATATTAAATCTTTCAGAGTCTATGCCTTGCTTTTCCATTTGTAAGGAGATAAAATGGAGGATTGGAGGAAGAATTAATATACCAATCCACTTTAAAATCTCAAATCTAAAACTATTTTGTACATTTCGATCATTTGAATTTGAATAATCTCTTTGAAAGAGGGACTTCAACGAGAATTGTAGTCAAAAGTTTGATGTTCTACCTTTCATTAGCTTTTTGATTATATGATAACATTATAAAAATAAATAGTTTGTATCGTGAAGATTTATAAAGTTCATCCATTTAAACATTTATCCAGTTCAACTGTTTATGACAGAAATAATTAAATAAATAATGGTTTGGAATATTTATAAAACAAATGCAATATGAAAAAATGAATAAAATTTTACATACACAAATTGTAGGTATAGCATTGTGAACTGTCAAAAATTAAGCTTATTTTACTTTTATTTATCTATTACGTAGATTTTCAATAGAAACCTTTTAAGAATAATATTATTAATTATGGAGCATCACTTTTAATGAAACAATATTTTTTAAATACATAGTATGCAAAAATTGTTTTTCTTTCAGGTTAGTTGCAATTACGAAAGGAATATAAGCTACGTAAGATAATACATAATAAAATAGTCCTATATTTTCAGTGTAATGTTAGGATTGTAAATTGTAAGCATTTTTTTTTATATTGAAAAAAGTAAATCTAAAATTAAGATGATAACCCTGGAAATTTTAAGATTATTTGAAAGGAGAAAAGCTTTACTCATATAGATATGGGAAGGAATTACTTCGTTTTCCTTTGTTATAAGTACTATTAAACGTCCGCACGACTTGTACACATACACTGTGCTAGTTTTGTGGCAAAACTCAATCGTATTTTAAACAATAATTATGACTGAAACATGTAATAAATCTAAGCACAAAACAAAGTTTATATCACAAGTAAATGATGTAACGGATAGTGTTGTGTCAATCTTTACTTATTTGGTATATTCTAATCTTTGGACCGGTCCTATCAGTTCTAGGGATCGGTCCTGAACACTGTCGGTCCTTCGGACTCTCTGTACTAGAACTTATTAAAAATAAAAGAAAGAAATTTGAATCAAGTCATAAAGGACCAAATTTTATAAGTTTCAAGCCCTCAACTGGACCGAACCGAGATTTAACCGGACAGAACTGCACTACTATTCAGTCCTGAATAAGCACTGACACAACGCTAGCCAGGGAGTAATTTAACTTTTTCAATATAAATTTGAATTCCTCTTAGTGTTTTAAATTTGAGATTCCGTCAGGTTTTAAGTAGATAGAGGGCTATTCTTGTACATCAAACAGTCCCTATAACTCCCCCCCAACAAATTTTTAGCGTTACTCATGAGCACATACACTCGTAATTACCCAAAATACTAAGATGTTTTCTCCTCAAGAATAATGATAAGAACTTTACAAAATAATATAAAACAGTGTTCAGGATGGCAACAACAATAAAATTAAAACACTAACAAATACTTGGGATATACAACAAATTCTTTAGTAGTAACTATTTTGGTCGTCCTCATCAGAAAAATTATCTGATGCAACTTCTTCATAGTCCATTTCAAGAGCTGCAATATCTTCTCTGGCTTCATTGAATTCACCTTCTTCCATTCCTTCTCCAACGTACCTAGAGTGGAGGAAAGGTAAACATATATATTAGTCGAGTTTCTTGATGTCATATTAAAACATATGACCTATAGGCTAGGGAGGACATTTTTCTAGAGAAAAACTGAATTGGCGATTAGAAAAGGAAGAAATGTTTTTTGTTTTTTTTTAGTATCCATATAATTATTGGTTAATTAATTTTATCATAGGGCATAAATAAATTCTAATTATATAAAATGCCTTAATATAGAAATTAAGCACTCTAAGGTTTCTTTGAATGATAGCTATAGCTCCATGTCTCAGGTTAAAGAATAAAATAGAAAAGGAATACATATCAATATTACAAATGTTGATGAAAGTGTGTCTGTATTATTGTCGTTTCGTTGAGGCCTAACAACTCTAAACAATGCCAAGTACTCAAGGTCGTGAACTGACCAATAAAAAAACTCTATGCGCTATCTTACCAACACTTTTTAAAAGAATATCTTATAGATTAAAAAAACTAAAAAAATAGAACTCTCATATCATTATTTAAAAAAATGTAATTAGAAAAAAGATTTGACTTTTACCAATGAACAAAGGCTCGCTTCTGAAACATAAGATCAAATTTTCTATCGAGACTAGCCCATGCTTCTTTTATGGCAGTCGTATTAGAAAGACCACATACAGCTCGATGTACTTTTGCCAAATCTCCTCCTGGTACAACTGTTGGGGGTTGATAATTGATGCCCACCTATAAACAACAAAATAAACATTTTATTAATTTTTGATATTTCAGAAAAAGAAAATGCTTTAGATATTTTAGACATTACATAACATTTTTAACAGTTAAATACATAATATATATATATATACAGTTAAACCTTTATTAAGAAGTCAGGTAAACAAGACTGAAAAAGTGACCATTTTATTCAGGCGACCTATTAAGCTAGGTTTGATAGTTTGGAATAATTTAAAGATTGAAAATAGTGAATAAAGGATTACAATAATTTATAAAATGTACGTCTGGGTTGTAATGGGATAATATTCATTCTCAGATAGAAAGAAAAAAACAGAAATTTTATATATAACTCTTCAAGAGTAACAATGTCAATAGCCGGCAACTCTGTCTTTGCTATGTCCTAAACAGTCGATATAAGTGACCGTTAAGGCTAATCTATTAACCTATGTAGTAGCCAGGTTGTTAATAGTTTAATCATTTTCCCCCTTTTTTCAGGGAGGGAGGGGGGCTTTGCCCCAATGGCTTTCAGCAGTGTTATATAAATATGTTGATTAATATGTATATATATGCTGTGTAATAGTTACAATTGTTACATTTTTTTGTCTTAAACTACATTATTTAATTACAATCTTGATTGTTCTAATTACCATATATTAGTTTTCATTTGGATCCATTCAACTTAAATGGTAATTATAATTAATATAATTGTGGGCATTTGAACTTTATAATGTCCTACAGAATTACACATATTTTAGTAATTATTATTAAAATAGTCAAAAATTAAATTATTAATATATCGATCATCAATGAATTAGTTAATAATTGCATTATCCTCACCCAAATTATTGTTAGTCCTTCATTTTTGTTAGGAACTTGTACAATTTACATACTTATACAATTTGCAACTTGTACAAAATATCCATATATTTGACATAAATTTTCGGGACTAATGACTCCACTAGTAGTAGGTATATAATAATTTGTGTAACTACTGACTGGGGCTTGCAGGTACACGCTCAATAGAGTTTTTTTCATTTTATAAAATTCCTGCGTGGGAACAGGATTGGCCCCTCAGTGCAATGACACACATAAATCAGGTGACCATTAGATCAGGTTTGACTGTATTTATATGTTGAGAATTGGTTGAAATATTCTTGAAGTAGTAACTTATATAAGGAAGTTTTACAGGTTGCAACCAAAAAGATAAATGAAGAAATTACAGTACTTTTGGTGGGGAAACTCTAAAAATATAATATCAAATGGTTGGTCAATATATTAATCATGTAATTTTAGTACATTTTTAATCAAAAAATTACTTATATATGTGTATTCTGTATCTTGTTAAAAAGTGCTCCTAGTTCGTAAATGGATATTTGATAGATCAGAATAAAATAACAGCATGATAAAGTAATGTTGTAATTGAATAAGGGGTTATGAGGCGTATGATTTTTACAAAATTGCTTTATATTATTCAAACTACATTACATTATACATTATAAAATACATTATACAAAATACATCTTACAACTTTGTGCAACTAAAAAAAGTTATACTAAGTTTATTAATTTTGATAAATAATTATTCGTGAGCTTCCTTTAGAATTTAAATTTGTAATAATCTAAATTGGGGCCTATTTTTCACAAATATAAGATTTAAAACAGTTTAAGAAACCTAACATTAAAAATACTGTAACAAGATAAACTAAATATCAATTATTTTTAGTAAATATATCTATTTCTGTCTATTTAAGTGTCGCGTAGAAATTCGTATAACTATCTGAGTTACTATATTTTGTAGTGTGAACGAAAAATTACCCTTTATTTGTTGAAAACTTTAGATTGGATAATACCTAAGCTATAAACTGAGATGCATGATCAAAGAAGGGATCCATGTGAAGAAAAAACTAAGTATAGCGATTAGAAAAGGATAAACAGTTGATGCACGTGTTTTTTTTTGTTTTTTTTCATTATTTAGTCAGTCCTGGGTGTTGAAAGAATTATCGCCTATGTGTGATCTAAATTGATTTAAAAATGCATAATAATGTAGATATATATTCATTTAAATATAATTATCATGGTATGTAAAAATAAGAGAAACAGAAAACTAACGTGGTCTCTTTACAATTTGAATCATGTTTATGAAAAGTGCAGCTTAGTTGTTATCAACTAAAGGGAAGAAGTTGATTGTTCAACTTCTTAGTACGTGATCAGATTTGAATATCCCACTTGGAATTAGAGATAGTCAATCATCAAAATTAATATTTAGTAATTGTTAGTAAATAATAGTTTTATATTTTTACTAAAATGATAAAATTTTGTGCAGCTTACGTTTGCTCCTATTTAAACAAGGGTTTTTCATCTGGACGTAGTTTCCGTAGGTAAAGCTTAGATTGAATCATAACACCCAATTCAATTTCAAGTTTCGTTTTTTTGTATAATAATAGTCAATAGAGATTCGGGATTAATGGATAAAAGCTATTTGTAGAAAGGACTTCTCACCGTCCTTTCATCCTGAATTATGCTCTGATCTCTTTGCCGGAGGATCATTTAAACAGCCAAGAATACAGTGAGAATCTTAAGGAAATTAAAATACAACGTTGTATCTATTCAATTTAATTTAATCTCTCATAAGATTTAGCAATATGGAATTTAAAGATATCAGATTAATGCAAGACAAGGTGGCTGCAACAAATACTATATATGAAATCAATAAGAAAGAAACGGCAATCCTAATGTCATGATTCTCTTTGTGGGTTGATGTTGATTTCTTAAATTTTTCGAATTTAAAGAAATTAAGAACATATTTTGTTACTGTTCTGGGAATGCTTCTCGTTCAATTTTGTTGGAAAACAAATACTTAAATTGTAAAAATCTTTTATAGTAAGATAAGCATGTTGAGATCAATGAATAAATACGGATCAGAAGATGATCCACCTAACATAAAACGAATAAAGCTATGCAATAAATAGTTGGTATCTGATATTTTAAGAATATCTAATTTTTATTATTAAAATATATGATGAATAAATATTTCATTATAGTTGTTCGCTTGATAATTTCAGTTCCATTTTTGTATATTCATGAAACGTAAATATGTCTAATGGTATCACCTTCCTAATTCAAACTTGTGTTATTCAATAATCTAAATACTAAAGTCAATGTTAAAATACAACGAGAGTGGAAAAGATAATTATGTTCTTTTTGACATAAATCCTTGGAGGACCAAAGAACTTTTAAGATAACACTCTTCATTTGAATGTGATATCCTGTGCTGTTATCGAGCCCATCTTTCTAGAGCTCAAGATATTTTAAAGGTTTCCATACTACTCTTAGTTACCAGGCCTAAGTGTTTTCCTGCTATCCTGTCCGAGTTGAGTCTGAGTAATTATATAGTATGCAACTTCATAACAATTTATGGACATGATTCCATTATTTTACAGACAAAATGAAACTTTATAGTCATATCATAAATTTCAAACCACAAAAACTGAATGAAATGTCTATTATAGCAGTCTGAGGCCATAATTATCTTCTTAATATACATACATATATATATTCACACATTAATATGTAATACATAAATTTTGTGATAGTAGTCACTCTGAGATCCTTAAATGGCTATAGCTGAAACTTTTTCTGAGTCCAAGTCATGATGGCTCTAACCTAAGACGTCACCGAATCCAATATAACTCCATAAATATATATTACTAATAATTAACAGTTTTTGTTTTTTTGAGCTTACTTCAACTGTAAGCTGGAGAATATTACTCAAACTTTTGCGCACCATGTTGCCTCTCTGTATATTTTTTTTTCTCTATGGGCATGACGTTTTATTAGATCCAGGGCAAGCAGTCGTGAGAGGATGAAAATAAAAACACATCCTACTCCGTTATGATATGGAAATATAAGCTGGAAAAACTCCAATGTCGATTCTCAATTCTACTCCGAGTCCTAAAAGGACTTACACTTATAACTTCCGAGCAAACCCTCTTGTATAAGTGAGGATCGACATTGGAATAATTCCTGCGTATATCATTACTAGATACGGAGTGGGGTTTGTGTTTATTTCCTTGATCTCATTGCTTCTTACAGCTAATTTAATGAAACATCATGACAGCTATGCTTCTCTTCTCCCAAACATTCTTCAAATTATAATGCAAGTTAATTTTCTGTCTTTTTTTTCATCCATAACCATGCTTCTCCTCAAACTAACCGAAATTTTTGCTACTTTGCTTGAAATTTTTAGATAATACTCAAGCATTATTGCTACTCAAAAATTTCACTGCCGTGAACACAATTACTATTTTATATTATGGTCGCTCTCTCACTCGTACTTAAAGACATGTTTTTTTGAAATTTCAATGATAGAAGGAACAATTTTTTCCGTCATTCTCCGATTCTCCATCATGAATATTGAGAAACAGTCACTATTGCTTTGAATAATACAATATGTAGTGATGTAAATCTTGAGTATTTTGGGTTACATAAAAAAATCAAGGTGGTAAGCCTGACAATTAGAAACAAGATTGGAAGAGAGCAGCTTAACTGTCATGACGTTTCATAACATTAGCTGCAATCAGCTTTAACAATGGAGGAGGGGGAGAAGTAAAAAAAGGACAGTGGCAAGAATTACTCTGATGTCGATCCTCAATTATACTCGGAGTCCAACAAGGACTTACAATTATAACTCGATTACATATCCTAAAGGTTACTCTCCGTTTTTTATGTGCACTCATGAATGTTCAATCAGGTTTTGAATATCACTGAATATAGTATGAAAGAATTTCACTACTCAGGAGTTTCATAATAATAGCAACAGCTAAGGAAAAGAATATTCATTCTTCAGATAACCAATTCGTAAAAAACGGGCCAGCTAAAAAATACATACGATTTCCAATCACTAACGATATATTCTACGCAATATAATAGATATAAGACTTGATTAATGTTTTAAAAGCCTCCAACATTACATTTGCTTTTGTTGTAAAGTTGAAAACGTAAAAATAGAATAAAAAATTGTTTTTTTCCCTTGTTAAATACCTACCCCAAAGAAATATTCCACAAAATAGTTTGTACGTTTTGAATTCAATTCTATTATAACCTTATATTTGTTTAAATCTTCCATTTTGAACGTTAAAATTGAATTAGTTAAAATATATTTCTTTAATTCGTACAATAAAATATTTTTCTGAAATTTAATAATATTAACAATATAATTAATAAAGTAAAAATGAAATTATTGTTGCACAAAATAAGAAAGTCATCGATGTAGACATTAGTACTATTATCGTAATGATTGTAAGTAACAAATTCTGAGGGCAAATATTGAAGAAATATTTATTTTATTGTACTCACGTTAGGATTTGAAGCAAAGTAACAATTGTGATAATAAAAACCGTGAAAATATAGTTATTAGTGTCGGGGTTCGGTTTTACATTTTTTTTACTCGTTCGAGACCGTTATGATTTCTAGCAGACCGAACTAATGCGGTCCTTTAAAACAGTTTAATTTAAAATTTGGTTTTTACAAATTGTATAGATTTGTTTCATGATTACGAACATCGACACAAAAACGTGTTATGAAGTTAAATTTGTTGCATTAGCCATATTTGACAAAACCAATAATTGACTGCAATGTGTCAATGAAATATTGGTCTTAATGATATAAAAAAATTAATTTAGATTTTTCCATTGTTGTTCAAGTTTGTTTTTATGTTGATGCATTACATATACATACATAGAAATATAAATGAAAACACTTTCCATTCATTCATTAATTAGTTAATTTGAAGACCAAATGGGAAGAAGAAAGTTGTATTTTTTTAAGTTGTAGAAGCTTCATTCACGATCATTTTTGTTCTGAACTATGATTTTAAGAACACCAATTACAAAATCAAGTATGAATACGTAATATATATTAATTCATGAATAACTTATCCTACATATTATATAAATAATAATGAAGGAATACATTAATAGTAACATCTACAAAACAAAACGGTAAATTATTTAGAGGGGAAATAATAACTGATAGACCTGGCTAGAGATCTTATGGGCAAACTACCACGCAACTGAACATAGCCGATAAGATAAGATCTAGACTCTTTTGGTAAAGACTGTGCATCAACAGTTTAGGAAGACGATATCGTAAACATCTCTTCTTGAATCGGTGAATGGATTTATCATCACTGATCTCCATCCCACCTTATCGATCTCAGTGTACTGTCCCAACATTAGTAAACGAATAAGTTAATGAACTTGTCGTAAAATATTATAGTAAATAAATGACTAGCAACATTTTTATATTTAAAATTGAGGTTCCATACTGCTAAAATATCCAATATACCAGGATTCACAATAAATAGAGTATGAAGGAAAGTCCAATTTATTTTTATGTCTACAGGGGTAATTTAACATTTTTCCTTTTACATTTTATAGGATTAGCTAGGATACCTCGACATTAAAGAGATTACCTGGATTTTATTATATTAATGACGGGTGTACTTATTAGCTTGACCCTTTTTGGGGTAGGCAAACTAACAATTTTTTTCCTTAGACTAACAGCATATTATTGATATATATGTCAACTGGATTAAACTTTCGGGTGTGCTCATAACGACTGAGAGGAACATTTGAGATTTGTAGCAGAGTTATAAATGCAGGCGCTTGTCGGACTCAGAGTAGAATTGAGGATCGACGTCGGAGTAATTTCCTTCTTCCCTTCCTCGTCGTTACAGCTGCTTGTAGTTAATCTATTAAAACGTCATGAAAGCTAAGCACCTCTCTTCCAAAATATTTTTCAAATCGTGAAGGTTACCATATTTACATTCAGTTTGTTTGTTTTTTAAAGTTTAAGCTTTCTTACTCTCCTTACAATTATTTGTATAATGCTTGTATCAGATAAGCTTTGACTTAGAAGTTAATTTAATTAAAATTTCAAAAGTGTCAAATTTATTTTAGTACTAATAACAGGTAAAGTGAGTTCTTGAGATAAAAAAAACTAATCTGACTGACGTTGACCTTAACTTAAACATCAAAGGGAATTAATCACGTTAGGATTTGAAGTTAAATAGCAGGGGTGAAATTAGTGCAAATCACAATAAAAATATAATTATCAACTATTTTAACTGTCTAAGTTTGAATATCTTGGAAATTTTCATATATTTCCAAAAATAAACTAGAAAGGGCAAGTTTTGTGCCTTTTACTGTGACCATATATAATCTTTGTACCAAGTTTGATCAAAATCGACCTTTAAAATTTGCCGTAATCTTGTTGACTAACAAGCAAACTAACTAACAAATAAAAGAACAATAACCTTTGTTCAACTTCGTTAGCGGAAGTAGCTTTGCAGGGTTTCTGAAATTGAAGAATAGCGCTAAGAAACTAAATAACCTTGAAGAATTAGTAGACTATTGTTAAAAATACCAACTAAATATTGTTTAATAATTTTATATTATTTGTGTAAATGCAGTTTTATAAAGAGCAAGTCATAATTTTCTTTTGCAAAGAGCTACTTCAAATTAAGAGCAGAAACACTACAAAAATAACTTAATTAGAATATACTGCTATAATTTTATAAATGTACTTAGGTATTAGTGATGCACTTGTTGGTTTTTTTAGCCTTTGAATTATGTGGCCTGGCCCAACTCGACATGCAGTATTTAATCTCATTTGGCTACTATTTTAAAAAAATGGACAAAATCCAAAATACCTAATTAATTTTCTTTTTCCTATTTATATGTATTTGATTGAAATTTAGAGGTTCATTTTTTTAAACTTTTTACCACTTTCTAAATTCTTTATTTAGTATGACGTAACGTTTTTAAATTTAATCTTTTATGCACCAAGAATTTACAGTACAACTTGGAAATTAAGTGGTACAGCTCGCCACTTTCAACCATAAGTCCAATATTATTTAAAAAAAAGTTATAACATCAAATTCAGCCTTACTTTTTATGTTTGAAAAAAAATGTTCAAAAATTCAATGTATGACATAGAAGCATGATAAACATTTCATTTGTTGCTTCAGTTTCTAACCTATTTGTGTTATACTTGATAGCCCTGGATTGCACTTGTTTAGAAAGAAGTTTGACATTTAAAGTGTAAAAAAAAACTTAATAACTAAATAATCTGCTTTTTTTTTTGTAATTGCAGGTTAAAAACGTCAATCCATTCATCAATATTATTATTTATATAGAGGAAAGAGGGATTAGTTGACAGTTATGTTCATTATTATTTTTCTTAGTTCAAGTATGAGGTTTTCCCCGTTCTTGAACTGGGTACGGACACATTGTCAAACGACCACTTTGGTGACCGGACAACAATCAAAAAGTATATTTAATTATTATTCATACTTAAATAATATACAATTATGATTCCTATTAATTTTATACAAATTTTTTAAACAAAATTATTAATTATTTGCCACTTATTGCAATGATTAAGTTTTAATTCATTAATCATTGATTCATTGCGTTATGATAATGCTTGAACAGTTGGCTTGAAACGCTATTAACCTTCCAATAATTAAATAAATAAATTAGAAAGAGAAAAAATGTTTAAAGAAGACAAGGCGTTAATAAAACAATCAATGGATAATGCGAATTAATCAATCGTTTAGATCAAACGAGTTGTAAATTTTATGTACCTAGTCAAGTCCTGATCGACATTCCTTTATATCAGGGTCCTCTGTAACTATAATTAAAAACAAAAGATTTTGTTATTTTTGTTCGGCAAATTGTTCATCCTGCAAACCTCTTGAACAGGCCTTAATTGTTCAAAATGCCGTAAAACAAGGGATATGCATTAAATCCTAATCTAATCCTCCCATAATTTCAAGAGAATCTTATCAACAAATGCTGTAATCGGAGTGTTCTTTAATGGCCAATTTGTGAACATATGTAGGAAAATATCGTAGTGCACATTGATCTTTCCATCTCTCTGAATAAGTTCTCTTAGATAGACATTTTGTCCAAAAGTTGAGTTTGAAGCTTTTTGAAAGTCAAAAAAGTTCATTCCCTCTGCTTCTTATATTTTTTCGGATTACGATTCGAAGAGTGAACACGGGTTTCGATCGTAAATTAAAGCATGATTAAATTAAGCCATAACTGACGTAATTTACTAGAGATAAAAATAATTATACAGAACATCTAAGATTTTTTTTTTAGATTGTGGGAATGAATATAACTTTAGAACCTTGAAATATAATCAATCTGTCTCTTCTGATGGACAGATACATTATTGTTAAAATTTTCAATAGTTCGATATGGTTGGAGGTATCGTAGTTTTACTCAAGCTACCAATTGTAGCGTGATCCGTGGTTAAGAAAAAGATATGTATTTAGGATTGATCAAGGAAAAGAACGAACTTTTTCATGCAAGATTAAGCTTTCATAATAAACATCAAGTACAAAAAATTCTGATCCCTGAACTACAGCAGTAATAATATTGGGGAAGAAAAAAAAGTCAAATAATAATTTATCGATATAAATATGATCGAAATTGTAATATATTAATAAATCAAACAGCCGTATAATTATTGAGTAAAACAATTTCGTAGCAAATTACTGAGTATATGTATGTATTTATGATTCATGCAGTATAGTACAAGTATAAAGCAATTAGGATTCTCATTTATATGGCTTCAGCTTTGTAAGAACAAATGTGTTTTTTTTTACTTCCTTAACAATTACTTATTGAGGGATCAATGTTCATTAATTTCGTAATGAGGATGAGAGTACACACAAAAATAATCTTGAACAAAGTTCAAGAAAAGGAGGAATGTGGTGTGTCAACAAAAACACAATATTGAACAAAAATCTAGGAGAGGAAAGATCTCAATTATATTTTTATTTCATATACGTATACACATATTATTCCATATTTCATAGACATATTTGACTTAATTACAGCCATCGTATTCAAATTTGTGGGATGAGATATCTTATGCTTTACAATACATTATTTTATACCTTTACTTTAGTAAAATGAAGTAGACAAAATAATGTTGTTATTTAATAGATTTAAAAGACACAAATGAATCATGTTAAATGAAAATACAAACTATTCATACCATACACATATACACAACTAGAAATGAAAATCGTTTGTATTTTTGGCATGTAAAAAAAAAAGAAACTGAAAATTAATATTGTAAGACTGACAATTTGAAGAATGTATTGGAGGAGAAGATATTAAATTCTTATGACTGTTCATTACATCAGCTGCAATCAGCTGTAAAAAGTTAAGAGGGAAGAAGGAAGTAAACAAGGACATTGGCAAGAATTACTCCAATGTCGATCCTCAATTCTACTCTGAAGGACTTACCATTATAACCCAGCAACAAATCTTCAAGGTTACCCAACTCTTTTATGAGCACACACGAATGTTCAATCAGGGTTTGAATATAATTGACTGTAGTAGGGAAGGAAGTTCACTACTCAAGAGTTAAACAATAACGACAACAGCTGATTGAAACAAAATTAATACTTCAGATTATCAATTCCAAAAATTGCTATCAATAACACTATTTAAATCACTAGTTTTAATCACTTAAATTTAGAACTGTCACATAAATATGGCTTTCTCCTAACATACAACACCACATCGTGTAACGTAGTTTAACATGTACCTTTTCAACATTTAAATTAGTAGTACATTACTTTATCGTTAGAGATCACTTTTGTTCTGTATGTGGAGGTTAAAGTAAATCTTCAATAGATTAAATCGCTTTGACAAATGAATTTTTACCATCTTTCTCAATGACGTAACCTAGATATTCCACTGACTCTGAAAAATTAATATTTACATTCACCTTCAAAGGTTTAATAATAACAATATGTTGATTAGAAATTGACGATAGCTCGTCAAAGAATACAAGTCACATAAACTCCACTTTGCGAAAAATCCTTCTAGTTGGTTTTTGTGTTGACGTGCCACAAACGCCAAATTTATTTATTTATGTCATATATACAATTTAAATCCAATATTTCATAGACATATTTTGATAAATCATAGGCCTTTGTATTCAAATATATTGTATAAGTTAAGATACTTAAGCAAGTTTGTTAGTTTATGAGACTTAATTTGGCTCTGATATGGTCTTTTAATTTCAATCGATTTCCAACTCTTTCATTGCTGCAATTTATTTCTAATACTATACGTAAAATTTTTGGTGCTTCCGTGCGATTAATTCGTATCATTTTTTGATTAAAATGAAAAGGGTATATTTTGCAAAAAATCATTTTAGCTTGTTTAGTTTTTATGTAAATTGAACGAATATTTAATATATACTTTCTCAACTTTGGTTTACCCGATCTAGTGCTGTACCAGTCCTTATTTATTTGGTGTAGTTATTTTTAGTCTTAAAACCATTCTGATTGGTTTTTTCAACTGTTTATTCAGACAATAGGAACTTATGAAGGTCATTACTAGAATTGATTAAACAAAGAAGAAATATGGTCGAGAAACGTCATATAGGACATAACTTTATAAATTTTAGGACTGATCTGATACCGAGCCTGAACTGGACAGTATTGTAGTTTTCAGTCCTAAATAAGGCTTGACATAATACTAACTATATATATCATACAAGTACACTAGGGTAATGTCATTTTTTTTTTGTATGACACCACTCACAAACGAGGAATTTTTATATTTAATTTTTGAATTTTCGTAGTATTTTTAATACTAAAAAAAAAAAATTTCCTTTCCTGTGACGTAAAGGTTTGTATAAATCTGTAATTTTCAAATATATACCTATATAGTTTTATTTTTATTATTTAAAGATTTTTTAAATAAATAATAGAAATAAATAATTTGTTCCATTACACTTCAAAATTCAAAAATTATTAAGTTTTTAAACTTCCATGTTGTGTTTCCATAAATTTTACTACCTTTTCTGCTTTTTGGGGCTTGATCTAGGAATGTCATCCATCGATTTGTCATATTTCCAAAAGGGTTTTCAGGCTTTTCATTTCCTTATTATATTAATATTATAAATAGAGGTCAGCAATACAATAAAAGTTGATTTACTGTTATTTTCATTAACTTATTGACTCTGATTGAAGAATAACGCTGGTTATTTTGTTTAGATGAAATATTTTACTTTGGTACTATAGTTCATAGAAACGCCATTATGGTATATATTATATATATAATGAAAGATGAATTTTAAGATATTAAAAGGAGGAAAGTTTTTTTCATATATTTGCTAAATCTAAAGAAAAAATAAACTATTAATTACCCTAATGTACATTAACATATTTTTGGAAAAGAACAATAGACAATTTATTTTAAGAACATAATCTTCAACCCCTCATCAATTGCCCTTTTTAAAATAAAAAGTTGCTGTGATTAAAGATGAGTCTTGGTTGTAGGGGTTAAAATTCCAGGATAAATTAAATTTTAGAAGCACAAAATCTACTAATGTGAAATTTTCTTTTACCCAAACAAAAAAAAAATTATTTACATAACCTCTTTGTGGAGGTGTAAAGATAATATAATGGAGAGTTCTAATAAATAAATTGTGTGTACAATGTACACGCACAATAGAATGTGGTAACTTACTTTCAGTGAGTCATTTTTTTTTTCTCTTTCCATTCAGCAATGTTTATCATTCTTATTTTGTGATAATTTTCTGAAGAAAGAAAAAAGCGCTTAAGAAGTTAGAATATGTCTCATTAAAACCTTAGTTTATTAGATTTGACGTCCATAGAGTACATAAATGATTTATAAGACGTATAATTGGAGAATATTGAATGTAAAACATAGTACTTTAGGAGATTATTATGTCAGACTGAATTTATTATTACATTAATTATATACTTAAATGTTTGTAACTAAAGGTAAACTTTTTATCATCATTCATTCCCCTCAGAGAAGACACTATTTTTCTTTTCCAATACATAAGGAGGCCCAAACGCTCACTATGCAGCTCCCAGAGTTCATTGGCAGCTGCATCAAAGTTTAAGTTGACTATCTTAACGTGCCACGGGCATGGCATTCAATAATATTTTGAATAATTAACAAGTGGAAATCTTATTCTACCATCGTTGAACAATTCTTCCGTTAAACTATGTACTGCTTAATGTTTCAGTGCTTTATGATCTCGGAGAGCGACTGGCTCATAATGGCGTACCCGGCAAGTGAATGAAAATATGAAGTTGGATTGTATAATATAATATTTCCTATTATCAGTTTATCAACATAAACAGAGCAGTAGCAGTTCCACGCCTTCTTTAGCAAAAATATCGGAGTATTAAATTATTATCTGTCGGTGGAAATTCAATTAAAAAAAAAGCTGCCGCGTTCAAAACGAATGAAACTGGGGTGAGTAACTGTCAACCGATGCTAAATGGTAAAGTATGTTGGTATTTAGCCCCTATTCAACTCCAACCCCCCACCCCCTCCAAGAATAAGAGATAGTTGCTTATAAATCATATCTGTCTCCTATCTCAAGTAACCTCTTTGTAAAAGCTTACAAAAATAAACCAAACTACTTCGTAAAATATATATCACAGAAATAGGAATGAATTGTGGATGAATGAACTTTCAGGGAAATCATTTACACAGAATTAAATCATTAGGAATAAAACTCCAGGGAATAAATTTACCAGGAACGAATGTACTTGGTTTTGATTTATTAGGAATTAAAGTGAAATAAATTAGTTTACTAAAAACGTCACAGCATGCAATAAATGTAGAAACAAAAATAACAAAAATTAAAATAATTTTTGATTGGCAGTTAAAAAGCTTTAATTTCATCTGCTATGTTAAATATTCCTTCCTACAGACATTAAAAGTATTCAAATAAACGGAAAAAAAACTTACATTAAAGACAATTAAATAATAGCAGAGTTTAACATAAAAAGTATTAATGTAAAACGGCATTACTATAAATGCCAGAATAAACATGGAGTGGTTTAAACTTCAAAAGTATTGTAAAATGGTACATCCTCATGGCCAAGTAAATCAACTATCTAAACACATACAGTGTGGGGATCCAAAACTTACAGTAGCATGACTAAATTACAGATACCTGATTTTTTTTTAAACTCAAGATAAGGCAACTCAAACCCAAATTGTGATATATTTAAATATTACATTTAGCTATTTTTTTATTCAATAAACACAAGCAAAACGTCACAAGCAATTCCTCGACACACACGCGAACAGATTTTCAACCCTCGACGATGAAGGGTATATCATTGTGTACAGCGCTGTCATGATGGTAGCTCAGAGCGAATGTAAAGCAGTTTAGATGGAGATGCCAACAGCCTCTTTAGTCTTTTCGTTACTTACACCGGCGTAGAAGAGATTGCACACACGCTTTCTTTTTTGTTGTTGCTCCAACTTTTTGTACTTAGAGGAATAGTATCAAGGCAATATTTGTTATTTTTGTTTCAGCTATAGTTTGGCTGTGTAATAAAACCCCGCAATTAAAAATAATGTTAGTAAAATCGTGATTAAATGTTACATTGGACAAAATATATATGTTTTACATTCCCTAAATATTCATTTTAATGTTGGGGATGTACTCCCTTTAAGATTTGAAGAAAAAAATAACGTAGGGTTAATTAAAAACTACGTAATAAATGCAATTAACCCACGAAAAAATCAAATTACACTCCATGTTTTGGGACGCTGCCATATCAGAACTATAGTCAAAATTCATCAAATAATTAAGCTGTAAAGTATATATTGAAATAAAAGAAACCAATAAATAATATGGTAACCCTGAGCATATATTAAGAGGGACATTGACAAGAATTTCACCTATGTCGATCATCAATTCTACTCTGAGCACATAGTAATGCTAATCAGAATATTCAATAAGACTTTGACATTTTTGGCATATTGGAAAAAAAATAATAACAACTAGTGATTACCAATTCCAAAAAAAAAAAAAAATAGTGAGAAAAAAGCTACACACGATTTTGATCACTTTATATAAATGTATTTCTATTGTATAAAAATTATGTGACCCTCTAATGATGTGCTAATTTGCTAATACTAAGTGTTTAATGGAATTGCCTCATCAGAAAAAAAAAATAGATTAGTATGTATGTTTAAAAGATTGACGTCAAAGAAAAATATATATAAATGCAACTGCAATGAAATTGTATCAATTTATATCTCATTCTCTCATTTATAATGTTTGATTTATGAAATAGCTCAAGAAACTTTTTATATTTTTTTATTAAAAGTTAGTATTTTATAAATGTTTCTGTTGTTGAAACAATGTACTATATCAAATATTGTTTCTTTTGATGTATACTTATAAAACAAATATATGTCTATATACGTATTTACAAAAGCAATAAAGATTGATATATATCAGAAAAATATGTTTTCAAAAATTCAATTTGCTTATTTTTTTTTAATGGTATATTACTACTTACCGAAAAAAAAAAGTTATGCTTGCATAATATTTTTTGATTATTAGACAATAGATTTTAGGGTATTTATATATAACTTTTTAAAAGTTTTAAGATACAAACAAATAAAACAGTTTTTTAGCTGGTTGTAATCGTTAAATTATTTCAAAATATGACAGAACAATAATAAAAAATTAAGGTAATCCTCCACGAAGGATTCCCTAGAAACAAGATTTTTGAGCAGACCTAAAGGTATTTATGAAGATTGTTTGCATTTTAGACCTTTTTTAAAAAAGAAACCCTAAAATCAACATAACAACCCTGACAATTTGAAAAATATTTTGGAGGAGAGCAGCTTAAATCAGCTGTAACAAGGGAAGATAGGGAGATGGAAATAAACAAGGACATTCGCAAGAATTGCTCTCATCTTGATGCCCAATGCTACTCGTAGTCCAATGAGAATTTTATGAAAACACACGAATTTTCAATCATGTTTAGAATATAATTGAATCTATTTAGGAAAATAAGTTCAACACTCAGGAGTTAAATAATAATGACTTCAGCTAAGGAAAAGAAAATTCATTCTTTATATTACCAGTTCCAAAAAAAAAAAACAGGCCAGGTAAAAAATTCTCAGGACTTAAATTACCTTACTAAGCAATAGTCTAGACGCCCCTCACTTCACTCTTCTACTAGCATCTTCATTAGAGCTCTTACTTTCGGAATCACATTCTCCTTGATATTCATATTTATTAAAAAGTATCTGTAAGATCCCCTCTTTGCTCTTGATGTGCTTCCTTGAAAATGATTTACTTAATTTTACTTGGACTATCTCTAAACTTATGTTAGGAAGATATATACTTAAATAAATTCCAATTTTGTCAAAATATGTTCAACATCATTGAGTCAAAACCATTTTTTTCGACCTATGAACAAGCTCACGCACCATTTATGAAAGTGGAGGACTCGCTTTTAATGGTGCACTTAATATCTTAGAAATGCAAAACTACTTTATCTAAGAAATATTGATGCAGTAAAGAGCGTGTATAGCTAAAGCTCATTGTATCATATTAAAGACAAAGTGGGAGTAGTGCGTCAATATTAAAACAATCTTTAACAAAAATCAAGAAAAGGGATAAATCCCAATTAATTTTTTTACTCCAAATATTTTTACAAACAACCAAATATTTCATAAGCATATTTGAGTAAATTATAAGCTTTGTATTCAAATTTATCGTATATTTTAAGATACTTTAGAAATTTAAGTATAGTTTAAAACCTTTATTTGATATAAAAGATAAATTTATTAGCCACGACAAGCCCTTTCAAATAAAATGCATTTATTTTTCATTACTTGTATTGTTATGATCATCTCTAAGAACGACCTGGGCGGGAACCTACGCATATTTAGTTCAAGAGAATTATTTCTCCAGAGACCTTTCTCTATTGAGCTAAGTTGATAATGTTGATTGCCCTTTTTTATGTTGAGTGACACCTAATAACTCCATACAATACTGAGTACTCTCGCTAGTAAATGAAAATTGTGAATTCTCTAAAATAAAAGAAATATATTGAATTTGAAAATTCTCAAAAAAAATCTTCATTAAATTTGAAATTTTTTCGAAATTATCTATTGATCAAATTGCAAGAAAACACCCGGTAATTATAAAAAAGAAATTAACAACAGAACGGAGTTACACTATTAAAGTATTAAATATAAATTATTTATAATAATAAAGTTAAAAAAAAGTACCTTGAACCCAGTGGGACACCAATCAACAAACTGAATCGACCGGTTTGATTTAATTGATACAATTGCACTGTTGACATCTTTTGGAACAACATCGCCTCTGTATAGAAGACAAACTGCCATATACTTACCATTTTTTGGGTTGCATTTAACCATTTGACTCCCGGCATCAAAGCAATTTTTGGTTATTTCATCCACAGATAATTTTTCATGGAAAGCCTATAATAAGTGTATAAAAATTTCAAAGAGGCTGGGCCTTTACTAGCATTCTTTGGGGGAGGGGGGTCTTTTTGACGGGCAAATACCTTTTTATAAAAGACAAATTACTTTTGTTTAAATTCTTATAGTTATAATTTGTATATTAAAATTTTTCGGAAAAATTTGACAATTCTAATTTTTTTGATTTTTCTTTTCTAAAATTCTAAATTTTAATTCCAAAATTGTGTCAGCAAAAATAGATAATTCACAAAAAAAAAATTATTTTCAAGAAATTTAACAAGCTTTTAGTCAGGGTGTTGTACCCCCTCCCCATCCCCTCTCTGGGCCTGCAAAGTAGTATAATTTATTACCTTATCAGCTGAAATGACGGGGCTAAATGTTGCTAAGGGATAATGAATCCTTGGATAGGGTACTAAATTTGTTTGAAATTCATTTAAGTCAACATTAAGTGCTCCATCAAATCTTAATGAGGCCGTAATTGATGATATTATTTGGGAAATGAGTCTATTCAAATTTATATAAGTGGGTCGTGTAATATTTAAGTTGATTCTACACAAGTCATAAATTGCCTCATTATCAACTAAAAATGCCACATCACAATGTTCTAAAGTTGTGTGTGTATAAAGAAGAGCATTATAGGGCTCAACAATGGCTGTCGATACCTAAAAAAGAATAGATTTTATACATAGATAGATATTCCATGAACAAAAGAGTTACCTGAGGAGCGGGATAGATGGAAAAACAAAGTTTTGCCTTTTTCCCATATTCGATAGAAAGCCTTTCTAATAGTAATGATGCAAATCCGGATCCCGTTCCACCTCCGAAGGAGTGAAAAATCAAAAACCCTTGCAGACTACTGGATTGATCAACTAACTTTCTAATACGATCAAGAGATACATCGATCTGCTCTTTTCCAATTGTATAATGTCCTCTGGCATAGTTATTCGCAGCGTCCTCCTTGCCTGTAATCAATTGTTCTGGGTGGAAAAGACTCCGGTAGGTCCCAACTCTTATCTCATCTAAAATGTATAAAGAAAAGATAATTTAGACGTAGGCTGAAATTAGGATTTAAATTGGAAGATCGATATATTGGTCAAGCTATACAATATCTTAATTGTATAGGTATTGTAGAAAATTCTTAGAAATTTTGATATTTATTCCCATATTTTATATGATGCAATCAGAAAAAAGGATGGAATGGACATAACATGTTTTTCAATTTTTTTAGCTATTCACACTTAAATGAATGAATGCATCTTTATGACTGGAATTGACATTTTTGTAAGTGAAAAAAGAGAACGAGGAGAAAGCAGAAGTAAGACATATGTGTGGTGATAATATAAAACCAAACTGGAATACTTTTTATCAATATTGCGACAGTATGATAAACTTATCTGATTATCTGCCGAAGTTTTTAGGAGCCGCAGGTTTTTAAGGTTAACTGAACCTGATAAAAATCGGTTATTTGGTAACACTGATCATAAGAGATACTAAAACATCGCGACGTCTAAATCTTTTTTAAAGAAAAGTGTATAAGTATTCACGATGCAAGAATAACGAAACAGAAACAAGCCCTGAAATCATTTGGGTAGTTAGCCAAATAAGTCAATCACACTAATTGCTATTTATTTATTAAGTACTCTGAGACTGTTATTGTCATATTAATTCTACACAGTTTTTAAAAGGAATTATATAATTCTTAATATTAAAATCCTTCATCGTATTTTATTCGATTCTGTATTATAAAATTGCGTAGTAATATTTTATTAAAAGCGTAGCAGTGCATTTTTATTTGTAAATGGCAGCCAAAATTTATTCATAGAAATAATAAAACTGCTACTTTAATATATATGAGTACAGTGGGGGATTATAATATAGTATTGTAATCCTATCCTTTTGGAAACGGATCATATGTATTCATAACTCATTACTCTATTTAAAAATGAAAAATGACTATAAATTATGGAATAACCATGACCTATCAAGTGAAAACAGGGCATCGACAGCTAGCAACAAAATACAAAGGGTATTTGTATGTTAGAGAGGTAATGCAGTGTAATGAAACAAATTTGCGAGAAGAATGGAGAAAAAAAAGGACAAGTCATTTTACATTTATTTAGATCAAAATGAAATTACCATTTTATTAACTATAATTTTCCTAATTTTATACAAATTTAGAAGCAATAAATTTCCCCTCCCTCTGAAAGTGAATGAATTTGTAAAAATACTTTTATTATATATTTTTTTGTGTTTTTATATTATTTATATGTACATCCTATTCATTTGTTCATTGATAACATTGTATTCCCCTGTTTTAGTTGAAAATAAATAATAATAATAATAAAATGATATTTTCCTTGCATAAATACTATTTTTAGTTTTGGATTAGTGCTAGGAGAAATTGCCACACACCTCCAAACTTCAGCTATCTTGTAACTTGAAAGAGGTTATGTGAACAGCTGAAAGGACATCTTTTCAAATATGTGCTATAATTAGGTCTTGTTTCTCCTATCGTCAACTCCATAAAGTTAAATCCTCATACGATCCTATATTTCATTGAGACTGTTCCCCCAAAAAAATTATAAAGGGTAAGTTATGCATTGTCGGACACATCGAAAAGGTGTCTACGTTCACATACTTTATAGGTATAGACATCGTATGTTATATTTGAGATTTTTTTTAAATAAATTCATTGATAAATATGTTAGTAAGAAGAATAGTTATTAATAATTTAAAAACTCAATCAAAAAATGTCCAAAATTCATAAATTCGGACAGGTTTCAAATTATATTTCTTTACTTCGGACGTTATTCGAATCATGTTTCTTAATTTGGGACACCATGAAATAACAAAAATATAGGAGAAAAATGTACAAACGAGTACAAATGCTGCTTTGAATATTTATCTCTGGGGTGGGTAAAATTCAACGGATAAACTCATTTACAATCCTTATAATGAAGCATCTCAAATTATTTTATGAGAACAAATAGAGGGAGTAAGAGACAGTACAAACATTAAAAAAAGAATAATCCAACACTCTTTGCTAGTATTAAAATAATTTATAAAGGATCATATCTGTGTTTCAAATTCCGTTTCGAGAAGGAATGTAATGGACCCAATTCAACGATATGATGCTATCTATTCCATGAATACCTCCAAGATAGATGATATAGATGTTCTAGCCTTTTACATTTTTTGGTTTCACTTATCGATAAAAATTATTAATTAATAATCCACTGTCTCCTTTATACATCTTTCCATTACCGTTCTTCAAAATCCTATTTATCCTTTTTGTTGAGAAATGCTTGATTCACTGACTTGGAAGATTCATATTCGATTTATTAATAAGCAAGGAAGTCAATGGACTACCTCGGAATAAATTACTCGCCTTTCAATAACATTTTTAAGAGTACAAAACGCTTAGCTCCTCCAGGATTAAGGAACTAACAACTTACATTTTACCACTCTGTTATTGCTAAATTCAGTTTTTCATTGATTCAATGATTAAAGATTTTTTTCATATTGTCTTATTTATAGTTTTATTAATCAATTAATTTAATATTATAATAAACAATTAATAAATGAATTAATTTCATTTCTTAATTAATTAGTTATTTTGCATATATCGCGTTGATTGGGTAATAAACAATAAGGAGAAGTGGAGCATTACATTGACTTAAGAATCTTCTAATGTCTTTGCATATCTTTCCCTCAATATATGGGTACCGGGTGGTCCATTGAAATCTGAGTACATGCTAATTCAATAATTCATTAAGGCCGAGGGATTGAAATTAATTAATGTTCCGATATATTAAAGCATAGCAATTAGTTACCAAACAAAACAAATCTGAGCTGTCTAGCTTACGTACAAGTCAAGAAAATGAAACTTGAACGTGATAGACAAATTTCCATTCGCCCATTCCTTGACACTGGAAAAAACCCCAACGGATATCTTCCAACAGTTGAACGTCTCTAAGACTACTGTCTACGCCGTCAGCAAGTACCAAACGTTGGAAAGGAAGAAGCGCTCCGTCAAAAAGCCAAACTGGATCCGGATGAGTTAAAAAAGCAGCCCAGGCCAATCCTCTCAATTCATACTTCTTTTGAGCTCCTTTTTTTACACTTTTGGCCCACCTACAGACTAAACCTTTTGGGTGCATATGATAAGAAGGCCTGTAGTGTCAGTCATCCAATTAGCCAGACCCTTAAAGCAAGAACTCTGGGGGAACATTTGCAGCGGGTATTAAGCCTTCCGCCACTGCCTGGCAGCCATTGTTCCCGCTAAGGGGCTAAATGAATAGTTAAGGGAGCCCAAATACACATCTATTTATAGTATTAATCTTGTTGAATTTCTATTGTCAATTAATAAATTGTAACTTGTTAAAGTTTAAATTCAAAGATTTCAATAACCAAACGGTAAATACACTGAATAAATTGAACATCAATAGTTTAATACGCAAAATATTTTCGTTTTTATTTGTTCCTCTTAAAATTACTATATATTGAGAGGTTTTAGATGGATAGTATTTTATACAAAAAGGTACAAATTTAATTAACTATATATTTTTTTATAATTATTAAGGATTATTGGATTTAATTCATTCTTGATGATTTTTTTTTAATAAATCAAGTTCCAATTACGCAGTTTGGACTAACTTGAGCAATTTAAAATTCTTACATGACATCAAGTCTGATAATACTAATATTGGATATCTAACATTATTATCTGCGGAGAATTTTGTGTTCAAAAAACGTTACAAATTTAAAAATGAATATAAAAAATAGTTTTTGTATTTTAGAAATTTAGGAAATTAATTTATTTTGATTAATACCACCAATAAAAACATAAAAGCTCATCTAGGTCAGGATTTCCATAACTTATTCAAGATGGCACCCATTGGCTACATTATAACATATAGGTCAATAAGTCATAGGCCTAATTACTAGATGGCGCCACTAAAAAAATACAAAATATTTTTCGGAAGTACGAATATTCAAAAGGTTACTTTCAAAATTTTATGCCGTTTGGTTTATTATTTATCGAGATTTAACAGTGATTTAAGTGACGATATTTTTGTGATTCTTAAAAACGATGGAATCAACACTTACAAATATGTTCACTCATGCGCACACTCTTAATCGAAAGATGACTAGGGTCGGGACATATTTGTAAAATGTAAGGATAAATAAAACTTTTTTATTTATTTACAAAAATCACATACCTAACAATACTACAAGTTAAAAGATGTTCATAGTGCAAGTAGATGTTTAATACCAAGTAGCAGTTATGTTAAAAAAATACTGCCGGTATGTACTCTCTGTCTTTCATGAGTACACTTACTAGTTATTACTTTGCACCTAGATGTTTAGTGATGAAAATATGGTGTATTTTTTTCGGCTCGCCCATTTTTTATTTTTTTTGGGCGCGGTAATCTTATAAATGAATTTTCTTCTCTAGGCTTTTGTTATTATTATTGAAGTCCTGTGTAATTAGCTTTCTTTATTCATTAAATTCAGTTTCATTTAAAACCTGATTGACCATTCGTTTGAACTTATAAAAGACGGACAGTAACGTTAGTATTTGTTGTGGAGCTAAAATTACAAGTCCCTGTTGGACCAATAGAAGAATTAAGGATCAACATGAGAATAATACTTTAAAATGTTGTTTTTCTTTTTTGTATTTTTTTTATCATGCCCAAATACACATGAATTCCATCACTATTTATTTTTCTTTTCCATGAATTAAATAATATTGATAGCAGCTTTTGAAAATAAAATTATCCTACTTGTCTAGTACATATTTGATACTTGATGCATCTCTTCCTATTAATATTCAAAGTGATAATAATATTTTTCCATTACTCGTATCTGTATTCTCTTTCCTATAGTATATTCAACTAAATCGATTTATCAAGTGTTCATCAAAACTATTTGTTAAACAAAACCTATGGGCTTATAAAAATACATTAAAATAGAATGTCTCAAAAATTATCTTATAATTAAAATTGACTTACTTTTAATTGGATAAGTTAACAATTTAAGATTTTTTTATCGATTTTCATAATATATGATTAAATTTTTGGCATTGATACTTTCTAAAAATTCAATATTGGATTTATTATTGTAACAGTCTAAACGCTGACCAATAATTAATATCCACTATACAAAAACTAAATAATATCCGATGACACTATTACAATTTATACTTCTTTATGATTTTTCAAAATACAAATAATTATATCTAAAGTAGACGTGGGTTTATATATTTGATCGAAATCAGATAAACGATATATCTGCCAAAATATCCAATATTTGTACCGTATAGGTATTTGATAAATTTCTTAGAAACTTCAATATTTCTCCTAATATTTTATTAATCAGAAGAAATGAGGGAATAGAAAAAAAATTCAATTTTTGTACCGAGGGAATGCTTAATACAAGGAGTACTTACTTAGATAAATGAATAAAGGCTTCTATTATAACTTATGTAATTCATAAGAAGAGTGAGACGCAAAGTTTGCCTTCTTGGTCCTTACATTAGGACAAAAATACTGGATAAGTTTGATTGATCATCCAGGTTTCTCAAAACTATCTTCATTAAAATCGTTGTTTTTTTTTTAGATGGTAATCTTGCAAACTAGTGACTTGTATAATGGACATGTTAAAAAAAAATATCAAAATGCTAATAAGAAAGTATTGGAAGAAAGATGCTTAGTTGTCATGACGTTTCATAACATCAGCTGTAATAAGGGGGAGGAGAAGAGAGAAGTAAAATAAGACATTAGCTAGATTTACACAGATGTCAACCCTTAATTTTACTTGGAGTCGAAAAAGGACATAGAATTATAACTCCACAACAAATCTTTTAGGTTACTCTCAGTCTTTTATTCTGACTATTCCTATCTTAGAAATGGTTCTATAGGATTTAAATAACAATGACAACAGCTTAAAGGGAAAAAATCCTTCTTTAGATTACCGATTTAAAAAAACCAAAATCCAAAAAAAGACCGACAATTATTCATAACATTAATAAACCAGGAAGAAATTGATGAATCTGTACTTTATAACTAAAATACTTTTTATTTATATAAGCTTCTATGTCACGAGTTAATCTTTTCGATCAATTAAATGCTGTCAGATGGTTCGTGACAGATCAATTAATGGATATTACATATTCTTATAACTGAATATGCATATTTCCTCATATTGTCACTAAAAAAACTACTAATCTATATTTAGTTTAGACCCCTTAATATATAAATCTGCTATCAAACGAATCAAAACAATTTGACAAAACAAAAAAAAAATACTTTTAGAAATACATATAAGTAATTATTTATAAATATTTATCAGATCGAAAAATTATTTTTATATCAGCCCATGACTATTTTGAAGAGTTTCAACTTCAGTGTCAGAACTTATATATTCTATTTATTCCAGTCTTAGGAACGATTCTATTGGTCCTTAGACTTTTTATTAAAAATGTCCAACGTTTATTAGGGCAAGTAAAATATTAGATATGTATTATGAGCATTGCACATATCTTGCAAAAAATCATAGTCTTTTAATAAGAATAAGATCCAGAATAAGCCTAAAATATTATTTACGGCTTGAGAAAAAAAATTGAAAATTAAATTTCAAATATTATATTTCTTCGGAAAAAAATTCTAAAATATACAGCTATTCACAAAAAATTAAATTTTTTGGAAAAAAATTCATATATTAATTTTTTGCTTTGAGAACACTGTTAAGTAGAAAAGAAGTAAAAACATTGACGACCAAATATAATTTTTTTTGTGCCTGTGAGCTAAAGCAAAAATATAAAGTGCAACTTGTCGTCAGCTGCAAATGTTTTTTTTTTCTTCTTTTCCTCTAACTAGTGTTTTTAATATTGATTGGTTGGATACAAATGAGTTCTTATTAAACTTTTAACAGTTATCTACTGTGAATAATTATTCTTTTGTTAGAAGAATTATCCAACTACCAACTAATTTTGGGGTATTTTTTGTTTCTTTTTATATGAGAGTTTGCACAATACAATAAGATAGCGATGTGTTCAAGTAAGTATAACAATGGTTCTAGTGATAAGTAATTATGATGTTCTAATAGTAATAACAGTAGGTTATTTATTGTTTTAAGCATCAGTAATCAGCAAAAATGTAACCTTAAAACTAATCTAATATTGGTTCGGGATGTGTAAATTTACTGGAATATATATGTCCAAAGATCCCAACAGACCCAAAACCCAGAGTAAGTGGTTTTTGTCCTATCTTTATTACCTATTTGTTTTTCACATTAGGAATGTTGTGATTTTCCCAATAAATTTTGCCTACATATATCATATATAAAGCCTTGCAACCTTTCCATCAAAAATAAAATTAAAAAAATATATATTATCTAAAAATTGTTAAGAACTCTTTACAGAGTAAATTTGAATTCAACCAATCAACGGTAAGAACATTGATAAAAAGAAAATAAAGTATAAAAATCGACGGCTGACAGTAAATTAAATATTAAAATTTTATGTTTCTGATATAATGCAAAATGAAGAATTACCTATTTTATGTAATATGTATATTAAGGTAGCCCTTAAAAGTTAATTTTTACTTTATAATTGTCTCGGCCTTCCATTTTGTTTCTTTCATAATAAAACTTTGTTGTGCAAAATATTTTTTATTTTAATTAATATTTAATGGTGGCTTCTTAATGTATACGATATATAGTGAAAAATTAGGCAAATAAAAATTCAAAACTCTAATTTCTTTTTATAACATCAAGCTACTACAGCAACATTTTCTCAATGCATAAATATATTTTTTGCCATCCTTTATTGGTTTGCAATTAGTATTTTGTGTAGTTTCAATATTAAATCCTTTTTCACATAAATTGGAGTATTCAGTGTTGTTTATACTACAAATTATTTAATTTACAAAAAGAACCCTTATTCAGTACACTTTTCTCTTCTTGATAGCTTTTTTTTAATGTTCCTTTCATTGGTCAGATGGAAAATTACTCCATCTGTTATTGAAGTCCATTAACAAGTACACAATGTATATTTCTTTCTCTATGAGCCACCTAACATTGAACCTACGCACATTGAGTTCTAGATAATAATTTCTCCAAGGGCGGTATCAATGGAGCTACACTGCTCAATTCCACATATTTTATTATTGTAATCAAGTGAGTCCTCTAATATCTATGGTGGAGCGTCTCTTCTCGATAGTTGAAAAAGTTAAATATATTATTCTACGGTTTATATGTGTTTAAAAATAATAACGTCTGCAAATATTGATAAATTTACAATTTTAGTCAAAAGCTTAAGAGAAAAGGGCACCCATTACTCAATGTTGCTGAAATGTTACCATTATTGACATAGGGAATATATTTTAACTATTAAAACCAATTGAGCGGGTAAGAAAATGAACATAAAAATATGGTTTTTTAAGTACCCCATAAATCACAAACCTAATACTAACCTATAACAGTTGGCTCTAAATCAACAAACACAGCCCTTGGAACATGTATTCCTGAGCCTGTTTCCGAAAAAAAAGTTGAAAATGAATCATCTTCTTGATAAATAGAATCCGAAGGTATTGTTCCATCCGGCTTTATGCCATGCTCAAGGCAGTACAACTCCCAGCATGCGTTACCCATTTGTACTCCAGCTTGGCCAACATGAATAGAAATGACTTCTCTCATTTTATATCAGACTAAAAAAAAGATAAGTAAATCAAGGATTAGTATTTTATTTAATACAACAATAGTACACATAAACTATTTCTTAATTAATAATTTAAATTTTAATTATTTTTAATTTGAAGTATACCAAGTATTAAGATCAAATCGGCGCATTTTTTAAAAATCTTTAAAATCTCACTGAGGTCACATTTTTTGGCGGGTTTACTTAAAAATTGGCGTGAATTATACTTATGAATGTTATAAAAGAGCTCATTTGTTGTATACGCCTCCATAATCAAATACACCTTCGATCTGAGCCCGGAAGTTAGAACAGGCTTTTGACGAGGTAGTTCCTTTGCATGTTGGTCATTGTTTCCTTGATGGAGGCAATCATGAGATGTTTTATTTGTTTTAAATTACACGTAGTTCTAGGCAAATTAATTCGTCAAATTAAGATTTGACATGCTGTGGGCAATAATTCCTCCCCAATGAAATTAAAACGGTGCCACTCCAGAAGAGCCTTATGAATCTTTTATACGGTCTAGATTTGGACACAAGTTACATTTGAGGCCTTCCAATTGCAGTGTGAATGTTGTTGTAGACAAAAATAATCGTGACGGTGCAACGATATATAAGATACAACGAACGAAATATACAGGATTTATTCTATAATTAAGGATTTTTTTGACAAGGATATAAATAAATTTGTAAGAAAAGGAACTACATTTAATGTCATTTGTTGAACATGTTTTGCCGTTTGTGACCCAATTAACTTTGATTTATTTTTAAATATGTGATTTTTATATAGTTTTATCTTTAAGTCCATATAAATAGATTTGGGGAAAAAAGGTTTTTGACGTCGTTAAGGACATAATTTATAAGCTTTTAGGACTGATATAGAGAACGGATCAGGACCAAGACGAGACTGAACTGGACCGAGACAGAAAATAATATTTGCTCTTGGGGTAACTAGGAAAGTTTTGACTGTACTAGCCTAGTAATCCACAGGAGCCAATTCAACCATTGTAGCTCATTTTTTCACCTTTACACTTATTGTTTATTTGATATGAGACCAAATATATTTTCAAAACCTCATCTCACATAACCAAGAATAAATGTTTTCTACTTTCTCTAGAATAACCTTTTGAATAATTTTTATATTGTGCAGATTTATCCCATGGACTCTGCACATAAATGCCACAACACATCTAACCAGGACAAAGGCCGAAATTACTCCATCGTCGATCGTCAATTTTACTCTGAGTCCTACACGGACTTTTAAACTTCCACCCCCCTTTCAACATTCCATATACATTATTAATGTTATGTTATTATGTTGTTAATTAACAATAATGATAACAGCTTAGAAAAATAAAGTACTGACAATTTTCATATTCCCAACTACAAAAAACTTATTCCTTATAATTCTACTCATTTCAAGGTGTTTGAAACTCCAAGAAATTTGGAAATTATTTTTTTTCAAGTTGTATAAGTCAAAATATATTTGAAACGTTATTATAGAAATATTTTAAAGACTGATAAATAATATATCCAATTCTGACAAGAGCCCAGCTCAATTATCACCATCTAATTAAATGTAAACTATCTATGAACATTTTTTAAATTCCTATAGTTATTTATAGTGGGAAAAGAAAACATTAATTTTTCTGTTAATTTTATAGTTGCTTTTTGAACTTTCAAAAAAAATTTCTTAGCTTATTGGTTAGTCATCTTTTTAAACACGTGTATTGGAATGCATTGATGTATTTTATTCTTTTTTTTTTCTAGAAAAGTTATTTTAAACTAAAATGTTTATTTATATCTGTATAATGCATCTTTTCTAAATGAATAAAGAGATTTAAAAAAAAATAACAACAACAACTATTTAAATTAATAATATAAACATTTCATCATTCTTAATATATTTTAAGAGCTCTGTATCTTCATTATTCAAATAGTGGATTAAAAGAGTACTTAGCTAAAGAATACTCAATATATGTCACTCATTTTTTCCAATCCTTTTTTTTTTTGCGCAACAACGGGTGATTCGGTCTTTTTCTTTTCTATTATTCGTAGAATTGTAATGAACAATAATAGTTATAAATTAAATGAAAAGGTCCACCTAAAAGTTAAATCGAAGACTTTCATTACATAATCGTTTTTCAATTCTCTCTTTCATTTCATAACTATTCTACTTGGTTAAAAATACCCCTTATTTGGACCAACTCAGGGGTTACAAGAAAGAAAAAAAAGTGCATTCTCCATGTATAAAATATTAACTGAATTATTGTATTGTTTACATGAAAGATATATTAGTATCATAAAATAATAGTTATGCATCCTTTTGCCATTATAAAAATCATTGGTTTTTCTCAAAATTGTACATGAATTACATTTGTATTTTTCAACAAATTATCTTCAATGTCTCAATGTTGTGATTGATAAAAAATCAAACTTCAATTATATTCTATTTTTGTACATTTATTTTATTATACTTCTAGGACGTACCCATATTATATCTTATATTTCGAAGGATTTTATTAATGCTTTAAATAACTCCAGAATTTAGTAAAAATTGTCGATAGACAATATATTAATTAGAAATATGTTCCTCCTTGAATCATCATTAAGATACATATTAAGACTAAATTGCTAATTATCTTCCTAATTTCCTTTTTTAATTCGTATTTAGTATACTTTTTTCCTTTTTTATTTTGTTTGTAATTTTCATGAATCACGTGTTCTGATTCTTTATTAATAATTCGTTTCTTAAACATTACATATTCCGTCTTTTGTATTTAAAAAATCTTAATTGACCCTTTGTTAAAAATATTTTAATATATTACTTTGTGAAAAGAAATATATAGATTTGTTATTGTTTTGGAAAGCTAGAATCATTATATAACTCATTGCTTGATAACGTAGTAATATTTCAATTGATGGAAATCTTGTGTATTGTGCATAATGAACAAAAACTTACATTTATAACTCTCTGTCTTTTATGAGCACACACGAATGTTTAATGTTTTGAATTTAATTGAATGTAGTCAGAAAGGAAGTTTAATACTCAGAAGTTAAATAATACAACAGATCATGAAAAGAAAATGCATTCTTCGGATTACCAATTGAAAAAAAGGGGGAACAGGTAAAAAAATACACACTATACTAATCTGTAAACAGAAAAATGCAATTTCTTTATTAAAATTTTAGGGTGGATTAATTTATATTAATACAGCAAAGTTTGTCTGTCTACATTAATATATGACAATGAGTCACCAAGAACTGTAAACCAGGCCTACGGTTATTGTGTACTCATCTCTATGATGGAAACTTTGAGAGGTTAAAAGTCATTTTTTTTTTAATTTTCTGATGAGTAATGTTGTATAACATATAATTAGCTGTCTATTGCTAAGAAAAACATTGTCCTATTCGCCATCATGAGCACACAGTACAAGAAGAGGGCTGAGATCGCAGCGCTCCTCCCCACAAGTTTGTCGTAGAAGGCTCTGTGGTAGTAGACTGGGCCTCAAGCAAGACAATTTTGAATGTATCCATGTGGTTGAATGTCAGAACAACCTCAAACACTCTGCAGGAGGAAGCAGTCAATGACAATTAACGACATAATTAAAGAAGTAGAGAAAATAAAGTAATGATTTATATCGTAAAATTCAAATAACTCCGTCGCTATAGAATAAATATTGGAATGAATATATAGTTAAAGTACTTGTCCACTATGATCAATATCTTCTTAACACTAGATGATCATTAATGACATTCTTATCCCCAGATGCCAAACTTTGTGATTAAGGCCATTCTTTTTATACTCAATGTTCTGGTGTAGCTCTACTGTCCTACTAGCACAGTAAACAGGAGTATTTTGTGTACCCTCCTTTCTGAACTAAGAAAGTTAACCTTTTTCATATAGACAAAAATTAACCACAACCGAACATGATATTGCAAACATTCCAGAACAATCCTGATATTTTTATATCTTTTTATGTTTTACATAATTACCACCTTGTACAGAGCCAAACTTATTTAATTTCCTAACAAAACACGTTTCAAACTGTGAAAAAAAAAAAAAAAAATAGCAACGAATATTTTTTTTTAAATTTCGGTTCTGATACTGATTTCTTATTATGTATGAAGGAATTCCATAAATAAATAGCAAAATTGTTTACTTTTTTTAATATTTAACTTTTTAGGAAAATAAATAAATACACTTACCAATCATAATTGGTTGTTAATCAATTTAAGTTTTAAAAAGTAAATTAATTTCTCGTGGACTTATATAAGGGAGTTTTTTAGATATTTAACGTGAACCTCCTCACCCTTCGGGATCTTATCTAATTTCTACTGTTTCATGGGAGGAAAAAAAACCTGTGACAATAACAGAAGGTTATTTTCTATTATTTTACTGGTTTGGCCCATATGAGGTCAAATTGCCTTGAACTGTCTTTAATTCCTAGCTTGCCCTAGGATTTGAAATATGTATATACCAGTTCTTGAGTCCGGACTCGTGTCTTTTTTAATGGACCCGGGACGGATATTGATTACTCTAGCTTGACTTAGAAAATATGGACTCGACTCTAGCTCTGTTATAAACGATATTATTCAACAAACATACAAAAAAGAAATATCTAGTGAACGACTTACTTAATAGTTTCTGAGGAAACCGTCCAAATCAACTCCTGCAGTTACGGACTTTTTGAATGACTCATGATACAATTCAATTGTATGGGGCACTAACAATGTGGTTATTTCTCAATTATTACTTTCATGTAAATTTATTTTACAAACCTACAAATTAGTATAACCTGTCTATATACTTCCCCACCCCCACCCCCCTTCTTTTCTTTTTTTGAATTTGTTTGAACGACTTCGTCTAGTCTATTTGTTTTATTGATTTGTATACAAAATTTTTGTCTCCAAAATGAGTTCAAATTAGCCATATTATCCATATATATAACTATGCATATGTATCGGTGGAATCGGCAATATTGAGCCGATTCCACCGATAACCGATTCTGATACTTCAAAAAATACCGATTCTTGCCGATACTGATGTATCAGTACACCCCTATCTAAAATATATATTAGATGAAAAAGTATCTTTTTTGTTCAATATTTTAGTAACTAGACATGGGCGTCGGATCAAAATCTTAAACCGATACTTTGAGCAAAATATCAAATATCTTAATCGTATTGGTATCGTAGAAATTTTCTTTAAAATATCGATATTTGCTTATGATATTTTATATACATAATGCAGTTAGAAAAAAGGAGAAAATGAAAAAAAAAATGTTTTATCATTTTTTTGGAGCCAGGGAATGCTTAATGCAAAGAGTTCTCACACATAAATGAATTAATGCATCTGTTATGAACGGATTATTTAAAAAATATGAAATTTGAAGATCAGGCTCTTTTTGTAGTTGTTACTTGAAAATATTTTTTTCTTAACCAGACCAGTCATCATTATCCTTGAAGAGAGAATGATGATTATAAAACAATCACTAATTCGTGAAAGACAAAGAGTAACTGAGGATTTGTTGAGAATTCTTTATAGGACTTGGATTAGAATTGAGGATCGACATCGCTGTAATTCCTCCGCATATCATTGCTAGATACAGAGTGGGATTTGAGTTTTTTTTCTTTCCCATTATAACTGCTCACCTTGCAAAAAAAACCTTCAAATTGCCGAGGTTGACCACATTAATTTTTTGATTCTTTGTTTTCTAACATACTGACGTTTAATATTATTTGAATCTCTGGTTATGAATCATGTACATCAAACAAAGAGGTTAACACAAAGACTGCCTCTCCGATAACATTTCATTGTGTAATGTATCCAAATTTAGATTGATTCATAAACTAGGCTTGTCAAGTTTTTCTTCCGTAAAAATAGATCTCTTTTTATTTAAACGGTAATTTTGATAAAATTACTAAACCGGAAGCAAATGGATGAATCCGGACTTTATAATTAAAATTTTTTTTTGTAATAAATTTGTATCTTAATACTTAGCCTCAACAGTCATGTAAATACTGTCAGATGGCTCACAACAGATCCATTAATTGATATATTACATACTAACCGGGAATGGGCGGAGTTATTAGGCGTCAACAACAAAATTAGCTTCCACAATAAAGAAAATAACTCCCTAACAAATCCCCAATGTTACCCCCCTGTTTTTCATGAAACCCTCACAAGTAGTGACTCAATACTAAGACCTTCTTTCTTCAAGAATAGAAAATTAAAAATATTAGCCTGATAAAAAAAAAAATATTATTTTCCAGGGAGTACTTTCGCTTGTTTTTAAACCTAATCTAAAGTGATATTCATTTTTTGTTAATTTTACTTAAAGTATTATTATTATTATTTTTTTTTTTTTTGAAAAGAGAGTTGAACTAAACACTTGCGAGATTTAATATTTTATAATATTTTTTTATTTGCCCACGTCTAGTAGGTACCATTTTCATTATTAAATAAATATTGGAATTGTTTGAATATTAAACGATTTATATTTAATATTCATCAAATATTTCTCAATCTTAGTATCATAGGATTTAGAATTCAATCAACGTAAGGAAATGAATTCGTTTAAGATAATGTTTGCTAAAAATCATAAGTAAGGTATTACTATAAGTAGGTTATATATTTTTCATCTACTTAAACTAATACATAAAATTATTGTGTAATTTCGTTTGAAACAAGATACTAAGAGTTACAAGCAAAAATTCACCGCTCTCCTTAAACACTTGGAAAGCTCACCACCCTCTTTTCACCACAAGATAAATTCATCCATAGACCATATAAAAATAAAAACCTGTCGCTGATGGCTCAAGCGTGCCCGCTACAAATGGAGTAGAAGAACTGAGAAATTACGACAATGAAATAACATAATTTCATAAGGCCAAATATGAAAAATGGCCTTTTGAAGTTATGTTATGTATTGTAGTAATTTCTAAGTTCTTCTACCCATTTGTAGTGGCCGCAACTAAAAAGCCTTTACTTACAGATTTATAGTATTATATGGTTAATTTCAGGACAAATTCATTACGAGGAAAGTTCATCTCAAGCAAGTTCATTGCAAGGAAAGTTCATCCCGAGGAAAAAACATATTTTTAAACAATATACTTTAATTATTAGAGAAGGTAAAATGAGTGCGTTGTATAATTTGCATGTACAAGTTTAAAACGTATTTTTAAAAGGTTAAATGAAAGTCTAGATAATTTGAGACAATTGTCACAAGGAGTGATAATTAAGTGAGTAATCAATCTATATTCAGTTAAGGAAAATATAAATATGTTAAAGCTATGTAGCAAATTTGTTACATTCGTTGGTTAAGGGATAAATAAAGTGTTCCATTAAACATAAGTTCTTCTTGAAATTCGGAACTTATTTACTAGGATAGTGAGTTTAATACTTAATGATTAAATCATCGAATTAAAAAGTAAGATAAAATAAAATATCATAGTTGATTTTTTTCATTAAGAGATATTCCAAAAATATGTATTCTTACGGGAATTAATTTTCCTCGGGGTGAATCTGTTTTGGAATTAACTTTACTTACTCGCGATGAACTAACTTTAGGATGAACTGGTATTGAGTGTGAAAAGCGGGAGGTGAAATGATGTTACGTCTCTTCAAGTATATAGTAATGAAAATTAGATGCCTTTTTTAGTTCGCCTGTTTTTTTTTGTTTTTTTGTTTTTTAGTGTCAAATTGATGAGTGAGTTTCTTTTTATAAGTTGTCGTCATTATTATTTCACTCCTGAGGAGTAAACTTCCTTTTCTACTTACATATAACCTTTGATTCATACATACAGCCCCGGATGGAACATTGGTGTGACATCATAAAAGAGTTCCAAAGAGTAATCCTGAGGCTTTATTGCAGAGTTATAATTCCATGTTTCACTCAGAGTAGAAGAGTTTCGACATCGGAGTAATTCTTGACAATGCCCTTGTTTATTTTTTTGTCCCCCCAGCCAAAGAAAGAATGAAACGTAATAACACCTAAGCTCCTCACCTCCAAAAAAAATTCCAAAATACAATATTGATTTTCAGTTTCTTTAAAAAAAAAATGATATTGAATAGCACCTATGTTGATATACCTAGTCTCAGCGTATCGTTGCTTGAATGCTAGATATAAGAAAAGTAAAAAAAAATGACCATGTGATCCATATTTATAGAAATTATTGTTCTGAGCAATATTAATTTGAATTAATATATCTTAACAACAAACTTTGTTGTTAATCATTATATTTATACTTTATATTTAATTTCAATGAAAATTGAATACGATCAACTTGAAATAGTGCACAACAATTTTTGCTACATAAATAATTTGTTTTTAATTGATCACACTTAAATTCCACCAAAAAAATCTTTGGAGCACATTTTGGTAATGAATGTCTCATCTGTACTGTCCATTATAACTAAACAGCATATTTAAGAACATGGACTTGCCAGTATGTATGATGTATATAAAACTGATATATTAAATCGTATTTGCACAGGAAAGAAAATTGTATAAAAAACATGTTTTAAAACGATGAATTTTAATATGAACAAAGATTCAAGAGTTGATAAACCGGATATGGAATTACTAATTGAAAAAGTACGTTGCTAATTGTAAAGAGCTAGTAAATGAAAAGATTTCATTGATACCAAGAGCTAAGTGCAGTAAAGTAACTAGAATTATGAAATAATTATTTCTTAGTGGAATAAAACAATTTTTTGATAATGTCCGATTGATCAGTAGCTTCTAATTAAATATTTTTAATGCAAAAATACTGTTTAGATTGCCAGCCACAAAAAAAAAACCAAAAAACTCTCCCACTTAAAATGCTTAAGATTTACAGCTATAGTGATTCATAATCAAATGAGCAAATACGAAACCTAATTCATTAGTAAGATAATTAGCCATAGTAGCCCCGGAGGAGTAGGCGTCGACGAACATACAAACATTACTTTCATAATATAGAAGATCATTCATTCTGCATCAAATCCTTGGTGTTACTCTTTGTTTTTCATGAGCACACTCACACGTAGTAGCTACTCACTCAATACATAGACGTTCTTTTCTCAAGAACAAAACAATAATTATAAGAGCATTAAACATGCATTTTAAGGTGCAATTAATTGTATATCTCCTAAAAGATAATTGCATATGGCGGCTACTGCTGTATATTTATCATTTATGCCGTCCATATTATTATTATACACAGACATACTTAATTTTTTTCCTTTTCATAAAAGTGATTTTTAGCTTTTTTCGTTTATTTATTTTTCGCAACTTATGCGATGCTTAAACCAGTGATTGCTAATTTTTTGTACCCATGATACTGCCTAATGTGCAGTGACATATATTTAGTGATGAAAATCGTATGTATTTGGGCATATTAAAAAAAAAAGAAACAGAAAAATCAAAATTGTAGCCCTAAAATTTTGAAGAATGTTTTGTAGGAGAGCAGCTTAGCTGTCACGGTGTTCCATTAGATCAACAAATATTAGCTGGAAAAAGGGAGAAGGGAAAGAAGGAAATAAACAAGGGCATTGGCAAGAATTACTCGGATGTCAATCCTCAATTATAATCATATCTCCCAAAAATTTTATAATTACAGACGAATGTTCATTCTGGTTTATAATTTTAATTGAATGAATTTCTTTACTCAGGTGTTAAATAATAATGACAACATCTAAGGAAATGAAAATTTATTGTTCAGATCACCAAAGAAAAAAAAACAGACCATCTAAAAAAAAACACTAAATACGTATATCTTTCTTTCCCAATAGATATACAATAATAAAGTGAGAAACTGTAAGGGCTAATGCAGTGCTGGCAATAAAATTTTCAAATGTTTTTTTATAATATTATTACTACCATTTACTCAGCTTGTATTAATTATATTCTTGTATTTAGTATTTACCAGAAAAAATTATAAATAATCAGCCGATTAATCAGTAATCTCTATTTCAAATCCCCTTTAGTATGTCACTAAATGAAATTCAAGATCAAATGAAAATAATAGTTATACATCCAACTTTTATGGAAAATAAACAATTATTATTGCATTCCTGATTAATTTGGATATTTGAGAAGTTTTGCCATTGGACATTGATATGTTTTTAATTTTTGGTCATATATGTAAGCACAATTTTTGGTCATATATGTAAGCACAATTTTTGCAAAATAAAGCTTGTGATGTCTAAGTTGAGGACAAGACTTACTCCATAACATATTTTGCAAATAGTAATAATTTATATAGATATTGATAATTTTACAAATATATTGAATTTCTCGTTATGTCTACACTATGTAATCATATCATCCAAAATTAACCTTAGATATTTGTAATATAAGTATGCAAATACTAATTAACTTTTATTCCTTCACATGTCAATACGTGATAATTTAAAAATATATTATTAAAACATACATGTGGTAATCATATCTATTTGGAATGCCAAATGTTATTTAGAGGGGGAAAATATAATACGAAGCAATTATTTTATCAATATATCGGAAAAATTAAGGGTGTTTATACGTATTTTAAGGCGTAGGAAAGCTTTTAAATCAATAATGGATTTTTATAAGCTCTAACTATGTTGGTTTGAAAATAATTCGAACAAATTGTGTCAAAGTTACTAAACCTATTGTGTGGAATACATAAGTATACTACGATAATCTTACTTGCTAAGGTTATATTGGTCATTAATTTAGAACCTAAAATGTGTTTTGAGCCTGTTGTTTGTACATACAAAACCTCCAATTTAAAAAAAACCTCTTTAGAGGGATTTTTATAAAAATTAATATAAGAACAACCGAAGTCAATTTGCAATATCCTCTGTTATGCTAAGTTAGTGCAAGATATTAAGAGTCAAGGTATATCAGTCATTACTTTTTCTACCACAAGAACAATAAATAAAAGAATGAAGTTATCGAAGCTTTTAAAGGTAAACTTCTATCTTCAACAGAAAAATTGTTAACTTATCATAAACTATCCTGTACCTTGGAAGTTGAAAGTAAGATTCATAAAGACAAACGTGTAGAATAAACCTGTTTTCTACATATTGGACACGAAGTTCATCGAGAAAGTGCGCACCATAATTGACCGATCCCCTACGAGGTCCTTCGTCTTAATTGGAAAGTAACTTGAAGTATGTGACAAGGAAGTTAGGCATTTGTTAACAAGGATCTCAAATTCTAGGTTACAAGATGCAAACTGCTACGATCTTATGACCAAGCACCATTGACCACCTAGCAGCCTTAATTTTATCTTTCCAAGCTCCAAAAGAAACGACTGTAGGACATATTTTAAGGACTGCCAGTCAAAAAAGTTTATACTACTTTGTTATATTGTACTTGTTTTTTTAGTATTTTTGTTTGTTTGTAAAAATTTGAAAAGATATCAGTTCTAACAAAAGGAAAGAAAAAAAACATATTTCTTCAACCACACCAGACAGACTTGACGTAAGAAAAATAAATTTAAATTATCTTCTTCCATTCGTTGAGTGTCCGAAGTCGGGCAATATAGGATTTAACTCATTACATCAAAAAATTTGGCATGTTTTTCAAATGTTTTTTTTTTTTTTTTTCCATCATAAAAACAGCGTTTGTAATATACCTTATCTCTAGATTTCTTGAGCCAGTATACATATAAAATTGAGTTGCCATTGACAATTATTATTTTATCCATACGTAATTATAAATAATTTCTAAAGACATTTACGGGTTTACCTTTAACAGCCTTTAAAGTGTCAAAAACGAATAAGACCATAATTTATTTAATAACCTTACTTGGTTGTTACGGACATCATAAAGTGATATTGTACGGTTTAGTATTTATTAGAAAGAGTTCTATGCACTATGTACATTTATTAGACTTTGGACGGCTTGCTCCGTCTGCACACCACTCAGCAGACTACCGTTTTGATTCTGGAGTGAAGTAGTGAATCCATGTTTCATCGATTGTGATGCACGGTCGCAAAAACTCCTTCTTATTTCGCGTGAACATCTCCAAACAGCTCTTTGAATTATCTACTCGTTGTTCTTTTTGCTCTGGTGTTAGCAAACGCGGCACCCATTTGGAAAACAGCTTTTTCATACCCAAATGTTCGTGTATGATTGTGTAAATACTACATTTTGATAATTTCAGAGTGTGACCTATCTCTTGCAACCTCACTTTGTGATTGCCGATGATGATCTTCAGGGTTTTTTCAACGTTTTCCTGAATAACCGCCTCTTTTGGCCGACCAGTGTTTCCAGCATCATCGATGTCCGTACGACCACGTTTGATGGTTGTTGTTGAGAGGACAGAGTCTGAATAACATTTATCAAGCCAAACTTTGGCTTGAACGGTGTTTTTTCCCATCAAAAAATAAAGATAAATCAACACACAAAATAGCTTTGAATCCATCGTTTTTAAGAATCACAAAAGTAACGCCACTTAAACCACAGTAACTCGATAAATAATAAATCAAACGTCATGAAAATGTGACAGTAACCTTTTAAATGCTTGTACTTTCGAAAAATATTAGCTATTTTGTTAGTGGATTTAATTATGCGAATAGAAAGTAATGGTCATAAATTTTTAAAACAACGGACGGGTCCTGAACATTTTGGAGCCGATACATCCCTTTTATATACCTTAGCGACAATTAACTACATATGTGAATAGAGATGTTGATTCAACTAAAAAAAAAAACAGAATAAATGTATTATTCTAACGTTACTGACTTAATAATTAATATATAAATTATCCATTATTAGAATCATCAAGATATATTAGGTTGGAGTAAAAGTAATTTAGTGGTGCCTACCTTTTTTTAACTATATTTGTATTTTTCGTCATTGGTCGGATTATACGATAATGTGCTGTAAGGTGTGAGTGTATCCTACAAACGCTTTTCTGAACAATATTGCGCCTGGACAATTCCATCGTGAATTATCGTGCGTAGAGTATGGAGGTCTATAAGGAAGAAATTTACCATATTTTACATTTTTACTTTCAAAGAGACAAACGTGTCTAAAGCGACGAAGAAAATTTGCAAAGCTTACGGGGCCGATACTCTTTCAGTTCGTGTGACACAACAGTGGTTCAAGTGATTTTTTCTCTCCTCAATTCTGCCCTCTACTGAGAACAACTCACCGGTTGAAGCTGGCGATCGAATAAAAGTTGCCAGTTTTGTTTAATTGGAGACAACAAGACAATGCTATGCCTCACACATCTTTGATGACGCGGCAGATGCTCTGCAAGCTCGGATGGTAAGTTCTTATCCATCCACCCTACAATCCAAATCTGGAACCACGTGACTACCACCTATGCCTGTATATGGCCAACACGCTTGGGGGTACCAATTTGGTGGCAATAGAGGCCTGAAAATTGGTTGATCGAGTTTTTGCTTCTACAGCTGAAATCCGATGATTGTGACACTTCTTTATCAAATTCTTCAAATGGATAAAGAAGAAAATAACAATATTTTAACTTACTGTGTGAAATTTTTTACATAATACATTAGGCCGATTTAATTATGCGAATAGAAAGTAATGGTCATAAATTTTAAAAACAACGGACAGATCCTGAACATTTTGGAGCCGATACATCCCTTTTATATACCTTAGCGACAATAAACTACTTATGTGAATTAAGATGTCGATTCAACTAAAAAAAACAGAATAAATGTATTATTCTAACGTTACTGACTTAATAATTAATATATAAATTACCCATTATTAGAATCTAAACTCTTAATTTTTCATATTATTTATGTCTTTGGAGATTTCCAAGAATTTTTAAAGTAGTTTAATTTAAACTAAGAGTCAAATCAATTAAATTTTGTAAGTCGGTTTGTAGAAAACTCATGTGCTCTTGGTATCTTAAAACTGGGTGACGACTTCTTTTAAAAAATAACAAGGTAGTAACTTGCGTGTGGGACACTCAGTCCGTCATTTTTAATTATGTAGATCAAGTGTATTTTTAAAAAGGCCCGTCTTTTTGGGATTGGTAATACAAAGAATAAAATTTCATTTCCATTGCTGTTACCATTATTATTTAACTCCTTAGTAATGAACTTCATTCAATTATATTCAAAAACTTATTGTACATTCGTATGTGCTCATATAAGAAGGAGAGTAACCTTGAAGATCTTTAGGAGAATTACAATTATAAGTCCTTGTTGGACTCATAGTAGAATTGAGGATAATTCTTACCAATTTATTGTTTATTTCCTTCTTGTCATACTTTTTTTATTACATTTATTTCATATATGTATATTTAACATATCTAATTTTATACAAATTCAATTTCCAATTATTAATGAAATTAATGAAGCACTGACTTACATTCGTTTATTCATTTTTACGAAATATACGTAAAAGAGGAAGACAGGGGGGGGGGGAAGCCAGCCATTCGTAAAATAAACAATACAATATTAACTCATAAATCATAATGTAAAAAGAAAACGAAAAAGTAGGCATAGCGAGGCGGTCGTAAACAATACTTGAGATAAACACAAGCTGTTTACTTTTGTGCTCCGTTCATAAGCACAAAATTGAACGGCGTTCCATGGAACGTGTGTTCAATAAACGGAACGGAATTTTTTTTTAACTCTATAAATGAGATTTTAGCGTTCCGTTCTAATAGATAATAGTAATTTCGGAAGGTGTGTAGGTATCCACGGGATAAGTATCCTAGAAACTATGCATATTCAAGAGCAATTTTAGAAATTGGGGAGGTATCTAAAGCCTCCACCCCACTAGACGCCGCCCCTGATATTAATCTTCGTGTTAATGTCAATTAACCACTCTAAAAAGTACATCATTATTATTTATGTCTATTTTATGTAGTAATAATTTAATTTCCATTGTACTCAATGGAACAAATTCTCACGCTCTTCGTTTTTTATTTTTTGTTGTAATTTTTCGTAGGGATTTAAAGTACTTCCCATTCAGTGGATATTTGAGTTAGATATTATGTTTAACGCTACTCGCTGCAATCAAGGGTTACAGTATTTCTATTAATCTTGACTGCAATGTATTTTTTCAATGTCGCCTAGATGTCGGGGTTTAGTAAAAAAAATATTTATTCTTATCAAAAATACACGAATATACAAAGGTACTATCATTTATGTTTATAAAATAGCAGGCAATATTCCAAAAAGATATTACAGGCAATTATAGGCACTGTAGTTTAAAAACTCCCTTTTCTCTACCTCACTTATTTTGGCCTAATATTGTCTTAGAAATATAATTTAATAATTTCCTAATTCTATAAATGTGGTGGTGAATTTTGGCTACTTTAAGTACAATTAGCGTTGCCATAAAAGGATCAGAATCATTTGTTCATTGAAAGGAACTATAATTTGTTGGAAAATCTATTTCACGTTCAATTTTGAGAAAAATTATTCTAACTTTCTTTTGGGTTGACGTGCTAAAAATATGCAATTTTACTACAATGACTCAGTACTATTAAGAGTTGGTCATAAGTTATATATAATATATTTTAATAACTAATTATGACTTCTATCTATATTAACATATGGGATTAAGAGGAGATCGATATGAAACACAACGGAGATAGCTATTCTATTTCTGTGAAAATAAAAGGTAGTTATTCTAGTCGGTTATTAGTCTTTTGAACTTTAGTTTGATTTTTTTTTATGATTCCCATTGGGATTTCTGACAAAAAAAAAAAAGGTTTTACACTCCAGACATACATGAAAGAACGTTCTTCCTTTTTCTACACTCAATTTAATTTAGCAATTTCATTTGGAGTATCCGACTTTTTTATCCCTAAAAAACTGTAGAGCTTCATTTAATGAGTACCCTAGTGTATGTATGTATATTGTACAGGCCTGATACTACCTAATAATTGGAACGCGGAACGGAACGAAAATAATGACAGAACGATGAACACTGAACGAAAAAAGAAAAATTGAACGGAACACTGAAGGAAACGCTTACAAGGCTGGATAAACATAACTAATTATTAGTTTATAGGTCCTCATGAAATCTGGTTCTTCGGAAGGCAGACCCCGAATCCTCGAAATTTTTAATCTTCTGGGACACGAAGCCTTTGCCATCTAGGCATGAGGGAATTCTTCTTTCAACAAGCTTCGCTACATATATAATTTCTTGGACTTTTGAATTAGATAATAAATTTTAAAAGCCTCGTGATACTTGGGAGATGTTGTAATAAGCCAGGCAGTGACCTAGGATACCATTGTAAGCTGATTGAGTTGATCTAATGAAATGTCATTACAGTTAAGCTGCTCTCCTCCAAAACATTCTTCAAATTGTACGGGTGACTGTATTGTTTTCGTTTTTTTAACATGCCCCAAATGCACACGATTTTCACCACTAAATATTATACAGGTGTGTGCGTCTAAAACTGAACACTCCTTTAAATTTTACGCCATGCACACATTCGTGATTTTATAGAGTTGAAACCGGTTTATACTTCGAGGCAAGGGTCTTGACTAGTTATAAACAAAACTACAGCAAAATCTAAATAGCAACAGTGAAACAACAACCGATAATATGGAGAGACGTCGAATCGCAATTTTGGAACTTTCTGCCCGGGGAAAAACTCCCACTGAAATTGCCAATGTTCTGAACTGCAGCTGCACTAGCATTTACAGCGTGGTAGCCAAAGGGACTCCTGAGGTGATCACAAGATCTAAGTCAAGGTCTCGACGGTCGGACAAAATGGCTGTTGTTGCGTCCGACGTTCAGAAATGTGATCTCATCTTCTTGGAGGACCACGAGAGGCTTAACTCCGAGACGTACTGCCAATATTTGGAGGACAAAGTGTTCCCTTGGGCCAGGGCTACATACAGGGACAGGTGGTGGCGGCAGCAGGACGGTGCCAGATACCACACTAGCAACTTTACCCAAGAGCTCCTTCAGATCGAGACTCCAGCCTTCTTCGATCGGAATTATTGGACACCTCACTCGCCTGATTGTTCGCCGCTTGACTTCGCAGTGTTTGGACGTTTAAAGGGGATCCTGTCGGGATTTTAATACAAGTCCAAGGACCAGCTGAAGTCTGGCCTCAAGAATGCCTGATCCAACCTCGACCAGAGCTTCATCGCCAAGTCGTGCAGCAAGTTCCGGTCCAGGCTGGAGTTGATAGTGGAGAACATGGGCGACCATATTGAATATACATGTGTCTAAGTCATGTTAAATAAATTAATTCGTCGACCACTTTAAAAATTACAGAATTACTTAACTATTTAAAAAAATTTCAGAGGTTTCAGTTTTAGACGCGCACACATGTACACCCCGAAATTTAAAAAAGTACTTATTATTTATGAAATACTTTAGTATATTTTTGCAATTTTGTGCAATTTTACATTAAATATTTATATAATTTTATACTTAAATTTTTCATTTTTTTTTAAATTATTTTTTATTCTGAAATAAATCTGTAAATTTGGGTAGAATTGTTGAAAGATATAAAATAAGTTACTTTTTGCAATCAACCATACTATGAATGTGAGTAACAAAGGTGTTAATAACTTTGAGCTATATTTCAACAAATTTTAGTTAACCATCAGTTAGTGTAAAATGTTAACCCAAATATTGAACTAATTTTTATACATGATACACAGTTCACATACACTCAATAAAGATTTTAGTATTTTTCCTAACTTTTTCATACATTTTTTTAAAAATTAATCTTAATAACACATTTAAATTTCAGATAATTAATGTTAAGACTTCTCTCAAATATGAATTAATTTATAAAAATTATAGGTACCAAAAATGTACTCATTAACTTTGATTCTGTGAAGTGCAATATATAAAATAACAGCTGATATTACTTTAGATGCAACCCATATACCCGATGTAGAAAAAAAGGAAATAGCAAAAACAAATGAATGATTTAAAAGCGAACAAATTAATCAAATTCACCAAACCTTTATTAAAAATTTCAAAATGTCAAATAATTCAAAGAAAATACATTTTGCAACAACAAAAGGTTGCATTTATTGTAAAAGATGTTTTAAGATATTACTAAAAAGTTACAGTAGATTTGAAACAATTTTATAAAATTTGTGTTACAGAAAATCCCTGTTCACGAATTAAGGGTTAATAAATTCATTTCACCCTTGATGTTGTTATATTAATATTTGTAATATACTTACTTTTAAATCGGATTTTTTAGTATATGTACTTTCACTTAGAGCGTATATGGCTAACTAATGGTCATCTACTCTTGTTTTTGTTTGATATTTGATTTAGAATATCCTAGAAACGCATGCATAGTGACATGGGAGTTACTATTAAAAACAATTTAAATAGAAAGGGGCAAGTAAAATTGGAAGTCACGGAAAAGCGAAAAAAAAAATCATGTTTGAGGAGGGGAAATGCTCATGCATTCATTAATAAATGTATGTACCAATATGTATACGTCTAGAGATGTAAAAAATGTCGAAATTCAGTAGAGCATACATTTAAAGCATTACATGTTGGTAGCCTGCTAAAAATTAGGGGCTTAATTAATGATTAGCACAGTTACCATGTATTGTCCGGCGTAATTAGAGGTCGGCTACAAGACATTTTTTTCATTAATAATATAGAAAATAAATCCTCCAGAAATTCTCATTTTTACTCTTCGTTTTCATGAGCACGCTCACACGTAACTACTTAATACTAATATCAATTCAACTGTGCTTTCCTCTAGAATATAAAAATAGTAATAAAAGTTTCAGAAAAAAAAAATAATGAGTTGTGAAGCTAAAAAAGCAAACTAATTATGATATTCATAAGAGACCAACAACAAAAAAAAACAGAAACAGGTTTTTTGTATACATGTACATACCGGCAATATTTCATAAATACAACTACATTGTTATTTCTTATATCCGAATATTTATATAATTTACATCAGGGAGAATTACATACGGTGCACCCTATATACACGTTCGATGCTATATGCTCATTGTACATGCCTGCGATTTTTTATTAATACCATTAAATTCTTATTTCTTAAATCAAAATATGTTTATGATATACATCATGGAGCACTATATACAGTGAACTGAGTGACTCATTCTCATATATTCAGAAATAAATACAGGCAAAAAAAAACCCAACTTTAAATTATTTATTAGATTGTTCTAATTCTTGATTATAATAATACTTTACAGTTGCTTTAAATAATACAAAGGACAAAGTATTTTCCTTTTTAATTCTAATTTTCATAATTTGAGCTTTGTATTATTTAAAGCACTGTCAAGTATTATTATAAACTCAAAAAGAGTAAATGTAGGATTTAGATTTTAATATCATTTGATATAAATCAAGAATTTAAATTCAATTTATATATATTGTTTATAACATTTATAAATAAATCATTACCTATTTACTTATAATAATATCTAAATAATAAATCCACCCAAAATAATTAACAATTGGAGCAAGATTTTTTAAATTTTTTTTTAAGTAATTGTCAGAAAAATTTGTAGGTTAAAAAAAAGCTCCATTTCTTAGCAAGCATTGAAATTAGAGATGCGAATATTATCTATATTGCAGTGAGCTTAATTAAACTATAAATATATGTTTATAAGAGGTATAAATACTCATATAAATTATGTCTATCAATTTTAAAAATGATCACTGATCTCTACCAGCAGATTTACTTTCTATCAAATACTATATCTTCTATGACATTCTCTCAGGAATTATTTTTACATTCACTGCAATTTAGACAATATTCCTATCTCTTACTAAAGCTTATAGAATTGTAAATCATAAGCATTTTAAGTATTTTAAAAAAGAATCAAAATAAACATGTTGATTTGAAGAATGACTATGGGATCTGAGCAGCATAGTTGCCATGGCGATTAGATTAGCTGCAGGCACAAAAACCACTTTGTAACCACCAATGAGATGAACAGGAATTGTATTCCATTGCCAATTCTCGATTCGACTCAGGGTCCAACAAGGAATTATGCCTATAACTCCCATCAATGCATCACTGTTAACCATTCCTCATTCAAGAGCACGCGCTCTTGTGGTTACACTTTATACTTTGATGTTCTCTCCTCAAGGGTCAAAGAATAATGATAGCAGTTTAAAAAAATAAAAACACAGTTCAAGTTGCCAACAACTACAACAAAACTAGCAAGTTAAAAAGGCTTCAAATTTATAACAATGTTTATATAGTGATTATGGTCAGCAGATATGTCGTAAGGAGTAGCAACATATGGTTTACTATTTTTTCAATTTACACTGACGAGGACTTTGATAATTCCCGCATCTCTATGTATTACCAATTGAAATTTGAGGTATAATATGATTTATAATCATTGGAAAAATAGTTTAATTTCATCAATTAATCCATTACAGCCGATAATTATTTAGGGCAGTAAGAGAAAATTCGGGGTATATCCCCAATTTTTTTCTATCTATGACTCCAATAATAAATCAAAAAATTATAAAAAGACTCCTCATATCCCAATATGAGCTGAGGTTATCAGGGGCATTTAGATGAAAGAACAAATTTAGGATTTGGAAACATATTAGTTCCATATATAATTATTGGATTCAAACTTGAAAAATTATATTATCATATTAAGATTGATTAATTTGGTTCATACATGAAGAAAATTTCAAGAAAAAATGAAATAATTATTATTATTTACAATACATTACTGTGCACATTTAATATTTTTTATTTAATGGTCGTGTATGAAATAGCAATTTCTTGGGGGCCCAATGTGATTGGTCTCAGATTTTGTTTCACCAAAGTTTTTAAATTTTTAGAAATGTAGATATTTGCTTTGATATTTTATATTATGCTATCAGAAGCAAGGAGGGAATGGAAAATAAATTGTTTTTCTACTTTCCTCTTCAGGGAATGCTTAGTACACTAAGTAATCACACTTAGAATGAATACATTTTTTATGACTTATTTACTTCTTAAAAAGATTGAGACTCAAAGTAATTCTCACCTCCTGGGTAACATTACATCAGGTAATAAATCTAACACAATTTTTATTCATTACCAAGCCTTGTCATGTTTGTCTTCCATAAACGTCGTTTCGATTTTTCACTTCATCATCTCCTTCAATTAATCATTAACTGTGAAAGTTAATATCATTAAGAGTTCTAATTCCAAATATATAAAAGAGTTATTTTAAAATTGAATCTTGTATCAGAATAAATAAATAATGTAAATAGAATTATTTAAAAACTCCTCTTTAATTAAAAAGAAAAATGACTTCAGATCCGATCAAAACTCAAACCAATTGTACTATATGTGTACGTTATGAATTTTAAGCGTGCCAATTATATTTTGGGGTCATGATTATTGTTAAGTTGTTAATTTTCTATTATAAATGAAAAGTTTTATTTGAAACAATTAAGATTTTTTCCGCCCATAGTAGATAGAAATTCAAATTCAAAAACGTCTCAAGTAGATTTCTTGAGCCGAATCGCATTAATGAGAATGTTATCCTTCGAATAAGAACACATCATATGATAGTTTTTTTTTCTTATAAAAAAAGGGGACATAGTGAAATTGTCAACCCTAAACACTCCAAAAACCTGTCTTGTACTTAATTTTATTATTTTGTCGTTATCTGAAAGGTGTTTTACTCTCTTCATACAAATTCCCGATCGGAAAGTCTAGGAAAAATATCTTCAGAAAATAAACTAATCGAACTAAAAAATAATTATGGACTCGTAAAGTGGATTAAGAGAAGGCGGGAAAAAATATGTGAATTGAATTTGAGTCTACCATTGACTAACTTGAGTTCCTATTATTTGAGATAATTATAAAAACGTAGCTCAATATTGCATGTGGAGCAGTCAAATTTTACATTTTCCTTACACATTGTAAAATTGCTACGTCTTTACTGAGAGATAGACCCGATCAAGTGGACGTCATTGTCGCTTCTCAACTTTCCCTAGCTATTCCACTCAATAAAAGAAGGGAAATGGATTCATACACTTTTTTTTTCTAGCTCTCATGTATCTTTGCTTCATATAACTATCCCTCAAAAGGCAGCTATAATTGCATCCAAAAGATCTCCTCCTCCTGCGCCCTTGTTGTATATCGAACCCCTATTACGAACAATCACATCTACACACTTCATTTAAACTAAATTCTACCCTCTTGTTTTAGAATATGGAATATTTTTAAAACTGCCCAGGTTTAATTAATAACCCCTATAACTTTTCTAAACAGCACTTTCAAAAACATTTTTTTTACATGGAGGATATAGAATAACAAAAATATGTTCCCTCAAGTTTTCATTTTCGTCATTCAGTTGGTCTAAAATTTGGATAAAAGTAAGATATTTTCTATTAGAACAATATCTTATTATAAATCACTATGCTTACCCCCTCCTTGCAAGATGTAAAACTTTTAACCAACAAATTTGAAAATGAAATGAAAATGTAAGAAATAAATAGAAATAATTAAAAATGTATTCTGAACAACATCAAGAATCACAAAAACATTTCTTATTGAAACTTAATATGTACCACTTTACATTTTACGAGATATTCGCCATTTCCTCGAAGCCATAATTTTGAATGACCAACACTCTCGATTCAAGTCAGACTCTTTAGTAATGTGGTGCCCTAGTAAGGGTTTTATATATATATAGTATTAAGTAAATTACTCTGGGCGACAGATAACTGTCAATTACTGAATATATTATGCATATAGATTTTAAATTGTATTCTTTTATGTAGTAGTAAGTTAATAAATGTATTAACTGTTAACTTATTAATTATAAGTAAATTATTGAATTTAAAACTTTTATATACTAAATTTTTAGACCTTAGTGATTGTTTTTTGTACGCTGTTAGGGTTACTAATGGCAGAATTTGTTGTAAATAAATGAATCAGTAAGTTTATTTTTTTACTTTTTTAAAGAGAATCGTTATGGTTATTTTTTTTCTATTAATATTTTTATAGAAAAAATTTAATTTGCATAGTAAAATGTTATAACCTTGGAAATTAAATTAAGATCAAATAATTATGCCTTGCTAAAGATCTTAAAACGAACCTAAATATGCATAAAGGTATTATATTTTTTTTTCTAAAAATATCTAAACTTTTAAAACGATACTTCCGTTTTTAAGTCACATATATAATTGCACATTATGTTTTTTGATCGAACGGTTGAGTTATTGGAATTCCTTAACTTACTCAAAAAATTCTTAAAACTTAATCACAAGAAACCAGATTTATAAATCTATCTACTTATAACTTAGTCCAATATCCTTGGCATTCGACTCCATATTACTTCGATTACCTTGCAGTTTGACAAAAAGCATTCTAAGTATCTTTTTCAATTTTACAATGACTTTTTGTTCATAATTATTACCAAAGTTATACAGCATATAAATGTGACGTCGGCGCTGTTGATGTCAGACATTTTGAGGGCCTAAACAACGAAATTTTAAATTTATGTAAACTCTTTTTTTATGAATATTAAGAAAAATAACTATTGGATGTCAAAATGGGATCAACAAATAAAAGGACTTAAATCTGAGTATCTATAAAAAATCTAAAACGTAGTTACATTACCTATCTATGTCTCCATAAAATATATTATAAACTATTATTATTGTATATTATATCTTTTTATGGAATGCATACTGAGTGTGTGCATAAGGAAATGTATGGATTATTAATGGGATTCTATGAGGATTGTTGGGGAGGGGGCTTGTCTATGGCTCCTCCGCACATCGTAAAACGTCATTCCCAAAAAAATTGTATTTTCTAGATTAAAAAAACGTTATACAAAAATCTCATAAGTGGCTTTCTATAATTTATAGACATATACATTTCACCTAAACGTAAAAAATAGAGGCTCAAAGTGAAGTTATTTTCTTTAAAAAAAAAAGACAAGAATCGAAATTTTTTTCCAGAAGAGAAAATATTCTAAAACAAAAATAAAAAATTATATAAAGGCTCGCGTATTTTATCTTTGCATTCGTCCCTACTCGTGGTATAACCGGCCATGAACGTCTCCATCAAGACATTCCTAAGTTTCTCCCTTATTAAAAATATTATTTATACTTAAATTGTAAAGTACATGTCGATATCGAGTACCATATCGATAATTTAGATTTTCTTTGGCACTATTTATCGTGAAATGGGCTCTAATGTAAGTACAAGTAGGCAGTCATAGCAGTCGTAGAGGGTGACCATAGAGAAAAAAAATATATAGAGATGACAAGAATTTTTAGCAGGTTATTTCAGTTAGGCGGAGAGATAGATATTCTTATCTTGAAAAGTTTAATTCAGCTGTTGTATTTGATATAATTGTACAATTTTTATAAACCAAAGGGAAAATTAGAGTTTGATTTCACGAGATTTAAATGAGCACATCTCCAACTTTTTGAAATCAATATTTAAATTAAATTTACAGGAAGCTCTATTCCGTCTATTAAATTTATGACTGTATCGTTGTTATTAATACACAAACCAATAATCGGCAGAATACAAAAGAAGGAAGATTCAAACTATTTCCCAATATTTAACTTAGTCATAGACTATTGTGTATTACTTCTTTTCAAAATTTTTGATCCCCATTAAAAAAAAAAAAAATCTTTGAGTTGGAATAAGATATCGAATAAATCCCATATCATATCAAAGTTAGTAGCTGAAGTGAATGGAACAGCTATTGTCTGCCTTGTCACTAGTGTTGTGCCGACACTTATTTATGACAGAGGACTACAGTCCGGTTCAGTCCCACTTGTCGGTTATTAAAGAACGAAAAAATGATCCATCGTGACGTCAATGAGAGTATTTTCCTTTTTTTAATTATTCAGTTATATTAAAATATAAATTATATAACTAAGTAATATTATAACATGTATGTATCATAATGAAAAAAAATAATATTATTGCAAAATATCTGCAATAATCTTAATACATATCCCAAAAGTTTTATTTGCTTAATAAACTATATAAATTTTTTAGAAAAATTCCAAAGACCAGCATTCCTAAGGACCGGTTCAAATTATAAACAGTACTAAGGACCGATACGACAGCTTCAAATTATCAATAATTTTACGGGCTAAGGAAATGTGGCATTCCAGCTTGCCAGATTTGAACCCTTTCTACTACTATGTTTTGGGGGTCTTGGAGAAAGGGTTCAATGAATGAAGAACATAATACTGTTGACTCCTTGTGGGCTTTAAATTCACGAGGCAGTGACCAACATGGACAAAGAGCTCTTCGTCAATGCCTGTGCCATATTTAGACCTTGTTGGAGGCTGTGGTTGAAGCTGGACGTGGTTAGTTCGAGTGATTGACTTCACTATGGATCCGTACATTTAAAAGCAAAAGATTTATGAATAGTTGTAATAATTTTGGGAAGTAAATCGTTATCCTTAAGCTTTCTTGTTTTAAAATCCACATCCTGTATATAAATTAGATAAATTAAAATATTAGGTGATACCCCATGGTGTATCAAATTAGGAAATATAGTATGCCACTCAGAATATTTGATTATTTTTGTAGTGACAGTTAAGAAATAGAAATTGAATTTATACCTTTATCTAGAAAAATGTATTTATATGAATATAGCTTTCCGAAAAAAAGTCATTACATATAAGTCTGGACACAGGCTTGTGAAAGGTCAAAAAAGGTTAAAACAAACCAAATTATTTATCGAAAAAGGATTTTTATCACTTGGTAAAAAATGAAAAAACTCAATCATATTCTCATATAAAAGAGTTGAAATAAATGAAATGTCAGTCAAAAAATATTTTAAATATTCTAAGTAAACATGGAAACATACCATATTTGATGACATAATAGAGCTAATAAAGTTGAAGTGTATTAAAGCTGTACTTGGATACAAAAAAATCCAATATCCATTATCAGTAAATTCTTCATTCATACTATTCAATTCATATTAGTTGGTACGTTCTTTGTATAAGAGTAGTACTTGGTTTATTTACAAGCAAGAACGAAAATATAATTACTTTTTATATGTAATTGAAGAAATCAACAAATGAATCAATGTTCACTCAAAGCTAGTCAATATCACACAACTTGTATTGCAAGTAATCAAAGAGTATGTAATAATCTTGAATACAGTCAGTTGATTGAAGGTAAATGAATTTGACTGCAAGTAACTTAAAAAACTCTAATATTTGGTGTATTCAAGAAATACAGTTTTTTTTTATTTGTAGAAGAGACCATGATTTTCTTTAGAAAGCCACTTTGATATATATATCTTTTTGAAAATCTATAAACACATGGGCTAAAAAAATCCCGGGCTTAACAAAGAAAACACCTTTATTTCGGGCAATTTTGGTGTTTTTTTTTAAAGCAGTGAACAAGGTTCAATAGAACACTTCAAGGCGCAAGAAAAAGGTGGAAGCAGTGAGTAAGGCCAGTAAAGCAAAAAAGAGTCCAGACCATCATATGAAGTATTGTCAGATAATTTGACACTTGCCTGTGGACAATGAACTGATTCATCAAGAAAAACTTTGGTCTTCAAAGCTTCAGAAGGACCCAAAGTAGATTTTGATAAAGAAAAAGGGGATACACATTTTTATTCGAAGATATGGGCTAAAAAGTCCCGGGCATACCACAATTAAAAAAAATTCCTTCAAAATTTGCATTTTTTAAATTATTATTATTCGCTTCGTGGAGCGAAGTCCTCATAACACTTGTCAAGCCATAACTTAGCTTGAAAGGTATTTTCGAGGTAGCATCCACCTCCAGTACGAAGGAGGTGGCTAAGGGCTTCAACGTCAACGAGGGGACCATCAGAAATGCAGTCAAGGAGGTGGAACCTTCAGCTATCTTTTCTGGAGGTCACAGTAAGATGATTGATTTAACAATAACCGACTTGCGGACCCGTGATCGTCAGATTGCTTGATATTTCACTGCTTCGTGAAGATTAAGGTATGCAGGGTGCCCCCCAAGAACATTGATAGTATCAAGGGATCCGTGGAGTAAAAGTGGACCCCATGTCCAAGTATGACTTCCACAAAGTATGCAAGATCTTCAGGCCCAGCCCAAAGACTACGGTGGAAGCAAAGTGAAGTCATATTGAAAAATAACGACAGAATAAAAACACACTATATGTTCATAAGTACATAAATACACTACATCGAACATTGGATTAGAAAACATAAATAATTTTGAATTGTTAAATAAAAAATTTCACAAGTCAACAAAATTTTGCTTTTCCAAAAATGTTTTAATTTCTATACAAAAAGATCGACTTGCTGATCATGAATATATATAGTGATGGAAATAGTGTGTATTTTAGGTAAGTTAAAGAAACCGAAAATTGACATGGCCACAGTGACAATTTGAAGTTTTTCTTCAGAATTGGATGGCCACTCATATCATCACAGTTGAGTAGTTTGTAAGAAGAAAAAAAAAAATACGAGGAAAAGGCAATATACGGTACACTTGAAATAAGACCTTTGTTAATATCAGCAGTCTATTTTATTATTTTGAAGGGAGAAAGTGAATTATTGCTATAAAGAGAAGAACCTTCTACATAACCTTCTTTAGAAAATATATTTAAATTCATATACATTTATTTTATTATGCATTTTTAAATCAATTTACACCAAAGATAGGCAAGAATTCTTCTGTTAACACTCCATCAATTATTAAATAATGAACAAAAAAAGAAAAAAGGCTACACGTGTCAACCATTTTTTCTTTTTTTATATAGCTATACCTATTTTTTTTTCTTTCCACACTTTCCCTCATTACTCATCGGGTCGGGTCTAATGGTTTTTACTTCGTCCTCCCTTACTTGTGGTTGCATATGGTCGATATCGTTATAAATGTTTTTCTTCATATTATATTGATAAAATTTAGTGTAAGTGCTTCATTAATCAATATATATTATGTATACATTCAAAAAGGGGAAGGAAGGAAAATAATAATAATGACACAGAAACTCAACTTACTACTACTGCTATTGAAGCAGCTTTGCTGTTATCATCTGTTTCATACGTTAAATGTTAATAATTATTTTTATGTAATTTATTCTTTTTAAGTGTTTTAAAACCTATTACAAAACTTTTATCTACTGTTATGTTTCGAATATTATGTTTAGAAGAATTAATCACCAGATATTAAAAAAAAAAAAAAATACATGTAACTAATGAGCTGTATATTACATAGACCTGGATCCGAGTTAAAATTCTTGAGTTTGATCGACTTGAGTTCGAGTAAAGCGATGATACTATTTTTTGTTTGGGGGGGAGGGGGGTTTAATATCAGGTTTGCTATCAAAAAATAACTCAAAGGTACAAGGGCCACGAAAAATTTATTTATATTCTTAAATAAAACATGTAAAATATTCCTTGACCCTTGGCTTGCACAGTTAAAACTGTCAGTTTTAGACTGTTTTTAGACTAGTTTGTTGGGTCTTAGAACGTGATAATACTACGTGTAATTGTTATAATTCGTAGGTTATGGCGCTATTCCTATCCTTTGTTATGAATATTACATAAAAAATATTTGTAAATCTGGCGCCATCAGTATCCTTTACCTTGAATATTTATTATAATATAAATTTGTATTTTGTAGAAATAATTAAACATTCCCTGATATTGAAATAAATAACTAGATACTTGATTACTCGAGACTCAAATAAATGTTTAAACTTTCCATGTTTCGAATTCAAACAATGCAGAGTTATTCAAAAGATATTTTTAACGAGGTTGAGTAATTTACAAAAATATTTGTTTTACTTTAGTTCAGTATTTTTCGAAAAATACTCGAATCCAATTCTAATATTACATGATAATATGTTTATTAAAATTAATATTCATTGTCATCTGTGTCAGCTTGAGAGGAAAAGTCCATACATACTTCTTCATAATCCATTTCTAAGGCAGCTGTATCCTCACGGGCCTCAGCGAACTCTCCTTCTTCCATTCCTTCACCCACAAACCTAGTTATATATAAGAGGTAAAAGAATTAAGAAATATCATTCCCATATTGAATATATTTTGAACAAGTATATGTTTATTAGACTGGTTCTTTTTTTTTTAATTTTAAGACTTTAAATTTTTAAAGAGGGGCATCTTGAAAAAGCTCATAGCCTTACCAATTATTAAAAATATAATTTGTGTAAGTGAGTGAGGAGAAAGCAGGAACGAGACATATTATATTACTTAAGAAGGATTCTGTATAAAGAAAAAAAACTGATTAAGATATTACAAAACGAAAAAATGTTGATGTTTCTACTTTTTTGTTTATTATTTAACTAGTTTTGAGGTTGTTAAGATCTTCCTCTAAAAGAAGAATGATCGACTACCTGTAATTGGTACTAATTGATTAACAATGGTCTTAATTATGAATTGATTTCATATACATTTTTATTAAAGACAAAGCCGATTGCAAACCAAAATTAAATTTATCAGTTTTTGGTCACATACATCATATATAAGTAAGCTTCAAAATTTAAAAAAGTCATATTTAATTACTTTTGTTACCTAAATCAATCTAATTCCTCAGTGATAATTTTAGATAAATTATTTTTTCTCTGTCCACTGATTTTAATAGACTCTTGTATAACCCCCCAAAAAAAAAGGAGTCTTAATTCAGTCATACCATATGCCTCGCTCCTTCCTTCTCCTCGCGCAAATCCCATCTCTATGTGTTATGGAATTAAGACACTTGTTAATATCAACTATCTGTTGATATAGTATAGCATATAGGGAGTTGATATTATCAAGGGTCTTGATTCATATGTCTTGCTCTTGTCTTTCCTTGCGATCTTTTTTCATTACGAACTACTTAACTTAACTCTAATAAACCCATACTGATTAATAATATTTGGCTGTTATATGAGTGTACATATAATGGCTATTAAAAAGTCATATGATACGTTCTTATAAAGTAAAATACTTAGAAAAAGAATTTCCCAATTTCTTCTTTTTTATACAAGTCTGCTTTTATGTTGACACCTCACAAATGTAAGACGGGCATTCACGTATGTAGGTAGTATTAGTACATAGCAATTTTTTATATATGATGTTTTGTTACTTTTAAAGGGAAATATATATTAATTGAAAAACACTCACATAAATTTTCGATTTTATTTACTTTATTTACGAAGATATATATTTACAGCAGAAAAAAATTATGAAAACCACAGAAAAATATTTTTAGCTTTTTCTTTACTTCTCTACCTTGTTTACGAGTATTTCCCATTATTTTGCTGCGTTCTAAAAATTATCATCATAAGTGTATTGCTATTATTTTTATGGAATGGTACAAATACGTTATTATTTATAATTATAAAGTAGCTGTTAATAGTGATCGTCTGCTTCATCATCTTCGTAGTCTTCACTTGAAAAGTTATCCGTAGCCACTTCTTGATAGTCTAATTCTAGGGCGGCAATGTCTTCCCGAGCCTCAGAAAATTCCCCTTCCTCCATGCCCTCACCAACATACCTAAAACACCAATAAGATTCATTTCGGATCGTCATAGAAAATGCTACATTTTTAATTCATATTCATTTGGTTAAATTGAGTTGTTTTTGTTAAAACTTTCCAAAAAAGTTTTAAAAATATATTTAATTATGTTTAATGTTGGATGGTTCAAAATGGGTATAGGAACAAAGGTGGAAGAAAAGAGAGAGAGAGAGATGCAGAAAGAGACAGGAGAAGAGAAGAAACGGAAAGAAGAGGAGGATGTAGAAAGAAAGACAGGAAATAAGGTTCTTTTTGAGTCAAAACGGCCTCTTAATGGCCTAGGAGAGGAAAAAAAAATCATAGGAACATAATTATTTTATACGTCTACCTTGCTAAAGTTCAGAGTGACTTGTTCGACCAGTTTGGATTTTATCCGTGATAATACCAAAAAAAGTAGATCTGTATATACATAAGATATGCTGAACATTTGGGGCTTCAGAAACTTTCAGAAGAGATCAAGCCCTCTCGCTCCCCCCCAAAGGGGGCTAGCGATGCCACTGGTAACATATGTGCTATTTTAACAAGGTTAGTCATTGACGATTTTCTGTTCTTAATATAACTTGTCAGTCCTAAGACGGGTTGTTATTGGTGTTTATTTTAATTACAACAGATGAAATGACGTAGTTACTAAGTTTTTTCATCTGTTCAACATAACCTCCTTCAAAGAGACAAGCTACCTAAAGTTTAAAATAGGAAGTGTGTGACTAGAACTTATTATTATACGTTCTAGCTATCATTCATCCTTTTCTTGGTTTTACTATTCTTACATCCTAGCTAGGAGGGGAAAAAAACAAAAAAAAACATAGCTAGGAGCATAGAACTACCGACGCCATTAGTATAGTAAAATATGGGACCAATAAAAAAAAAGACTGAAGGGGAGGGGGAGACGGATTAAGAAATCAGTACTTGGACTGATCCAACATTAGTTTGACGTCATTGGTGCCCCAAATACAGGAATATAACGATAGATAACAGTTGAAAGCTTAAACATAGCTTTAATCAATGTTAATAAAAATATAAGGTTAAACAATCATGTAATCGGGCTTGCTAAAATTTTCAATCTGATGTATTGTACCGACTGCTGAGTAAGACAGGCATGTTTTGATAAAACACGCAACCACTTATAGTCTATGACGTCACTATGGCTAGAATTTTCAATTTAATGTATCGTACCAGCTACTGGGCAGGAAAAGCAGAGTTTGACAAAACATGGAACCACTCATCTACTATGACGTCAATATGAAAAGTGTAGAGGAAGTAAAACATATGACGTACATACATAAAGGTATAACTTTTTATTTCCATTAACCTTGCCTTGAATGAATAAGGAATCAATGGAAAACACAATTTGAAATGACCATTTTTTTACTTTTTGTGTATGACACCCAAATAAATACACCCAATGACGTAACTATAGAAAGAAATGGTTAATTAATAAATCTGCTGTGTTTACCCTACGATTGTTTTTTTGTTTTGTTTTGCCTATCCTTGTTCTTAGAACATTGACTATGCCATTTGAGCCGTTCCACATAGCATCTAGTAGGTGTCTGGCTATAACGTATAATACTCAAAAATATTATTATGGTTCTAGCTATCATTAATTATATAACTCATTTGAATATTCTCTAATCCTAGCTAGAAGTGAAGAGAATAATAAGATAGCTAGGACCATAGGCCTGAAGACTGATTAGGTATCAGTCCTACGACCGACCCAACACTAATGATTAGTCATACTGCAATATAATTCCTATCATAGAGAAAGAATGACACAGATGGTACAAGAATAGGCGAATGATTGAACAAATGTATCAGCTGAAAAAAAGGCTGTAATATGACGCTACATTTGTTTGCTTTACTTATGTATTTTAATACTCGGCAATTCCTAATAGAGAAATGAGATTCACTCTGATTGACTATGAAGCTATAATAGGAAGCTAACCAATCAACTTTTCGCCTTAGCTGGTGTTGAAATTTTTAAATTTAAAACATCAGCTGAAGGAAACAACTTTATATACTGTATAACCTTGAGATACGAATTTATTTCGTTCCTAGACGAGTCAAAGAAATTTATTCCACAAAAAATAACTAAAAAAAATGAGCTTGAAGTGGCTCTTGCGTTTCGTCGCCAACTTTTGACCATCTTAATATAAATTCGTATGTTGAGGCACCTGTATCTCAAGTTATTAATGTATCTTTATTTCTACTCTTTGCCATAGATGACGTTTACTGTTTCAGATTGAAGATTTAAATTCTATATAAATCTTAATATGCCACCCAGCCAATCTAAATCTATTTGTCTTGTGAATATATTTTATTTCTCAATGGTTCCCATTCATGTTACTTCGATTTTAAAGGATATAAAGTTTTAAGGATTTTGCCACAAATTACAATCATTAAGTGTTTATTAATTAATAACATATGCAATAGCATTTTTGCCCACCGGCTAAAATCCGTGTTTATTACAATTATTTAAGGAATAGAAAACTTTGGCTGTTAGAATCCTTTCTTATTAAATCCCATTTTTAGAGTATAATTTCGATTCAGAGTTATATTACAACGTGAAATGACAATAAAGATGAAAATTAAAGGTCATCACACGTAATAAAAACATTCGAAAGAATAATTATTTTAAAATAACTAAACTAAAAAGTGAACCTTTTATAACAACATCAAAGAAATTGAAAAAATGTTCCGAAATTACATATAATTAAGACGATTATTTGACTAATTAGAATAAGTAATGAATATTTTAGTAGACTAAACCCAATTTTAATATGTTTTATATCTAATGTATTTGATTAGTATTTATTGCAGATTAACCCTAAGTTAGTCTATTGTAATCGACATATATATGTTGAATTTGGGAACATACTTTCATGAAACATTACATTGCTTATTTTTTTAAATATTCTAGAAGAAAAGTAATAGTTAAATTTATAAAATCAATAAAAATCGACCTTTTTAGAAACAGCAAATCAATGTAAGGTTTTAGTTTTAGCTATTATATAAAGCAATTGAAAAAATATTAGCTTCCAAATATGATCCTTCATTTACTTCATTTTTGTATGTATCAACTGTATTAAAGATCACTTAATAAATAATTTATCTCATGAATCGGACAACGTTGTTATTAATTGTTAATACCTTCAATTTTCATCTTTTGTATAGTCATTTCTCGTCAAAACATTACTCTAAATCGAAATTATCTTAAAAAAAATTGATTAAAAACGCTCTAAAGGCTGCGGTTGAAGGTTTTGATGGGCATTTTTGTGTTCTACGGCTTAAACAACAATATTAAATGTGGATTGTAGCTCGCATTCCAATACCTAAATTTTGTAGCATAGTGATAGTTGATTAATTTTTCTTGTTTAATAATTTTTCTCTTTCTAAATTATTTATTTATTGGGCAGTTGTAACAACTGTTCTAATAGCTGTTCAAGTACACTGTTGAAGTATCTTGATAATGAAATTAATTAACATTTCATCGTCGGAATTTAGGGCAAATAATTACACCTTTTATCTTTTAAAATTGGATATAATTGCAACATAAATCATAAACAAATAATATTTATTTTTTTCGGCATAGTGTCTTAGAAACTTAACGTATAATACTTGAAAAAAAATAAACTCAGTCATGAAATATTGTAATGAAAAACGACAACTTTGCTATTATAAGAAAAAAACAATAAATATTAACAAAATAAGATGATATTATTGAAAAACGATCTGGAGTGTAAAAATTTGTGGAATGAAAATCTCAGGATATAATAATTAATAAAGTCTTTAATTTAGAAAAAATAATCAAACTTTTAGCTATCATATGAGACATTTTTACACTTTCTTACTTTATATTTCTTGGAGCAAGAAGTAACGGAAGAAAACGCATAAATTATTTCATTCAAGCAAAGATTATTCTAATGATAAAAATAATATAGTCTAGGGGTGAAAAACATAATTCAAGATCGAACTTTTTCTTCAGTTTGATCTTAATTGATTTATTTGACAATTTAGACCAATATTTTAGCCGTGGACTGAAATTTAATTGCTTTAAATTTGTGCACCTATTTTTCCCGTCTCAATATATATGTAGACCTTTTTTTCCCCAGTTTTAATATATGCAACCATTTTTTATGGTTATTTCCTTTTCAGAGGATTAAAATAAAAAATATCGGACGATACCAAATTCCCAACTTTTGTCATAACGGTACAGTATAATATATATATTAACTCTTGTAAATCGATTATATGAAGTCTTTTTAAGAGCAACTCTTCTCCCGATATCATATATACACGTATAAGTTTACTTATATGCAAGATGTGGTAATCCGCAAAAAAAAAAATATTTAGTACTAGCGGTAGTAACCTGCATTGAACGGAGTTATAAGGTGTGCTAGAACCAACAAAATTTATTCGCAATCAATGATTGAGATTTAATAACAATGCAAATGAATCAATCCTTTATATCGAATCTGTTCGAGCTCTCTTATGTATCTGGTCAAGTCCTGACTTAAGTGGGTTACCACTTCTATAGTGCATGTAATATATATAAATGATTTCGGGAGAAGAGTTATTTAAATAAAATTATCGTTTAAATAATTTATACACATATAGGTATACACACACAATAGATGTGGTAACCCACCTTGACATCCCACTATCCTAAAGTTGTATATGAACAAAGGTGAAAATCCAGTGTTAAAAAAAAGAAACTGAAAATCAACATGGTAACCCTAATAATTTGAAAATGTTTTGGAGGAGAGAAAGAATAATGCTCAGGACATTTCATTAGAACAGCTGTGACAGGAGAGGAAGAAAAAAATAATATAAACAAGGACATTTGCTGGAATTACTGTGATGTCGATCCCGAATTCTAATCTGAGTCCAACAAGGACTTAGAATTATACCTTTACAACAAATCCTCGGGTTAAGCTCCGTTTTAATGAGCACACACGAACGTTCAAACAAGTTTTGAATATAATTGAATCGATTTAGGAAAGAATGTTCACTACTCCGGAATTAAATAATTATGACAACTGCTTAGGAAAATAAAATTCCTTCCCTATACTACCAATTAAAAATTAACGGGCCAGCTAAAAAACACACCGGATTTACATCATTGTATATGATCTTATTATGATAAAGATGTGTTTGTTATTGGAGTAGTGTAATAGATAATTACATGGTATTGCAACATGAATCTTCATCAAATATATTTATTGTTTTATTTGCCAAGTTGTCATTCTGCAAAGTGTATGTTCGGCAAAATGGCTTTTGGGAATAAGTTTTTCGGAAAAGTGTCCTAGAACCCATATAACAAAATGGCTTAATTATCTTTTAGATTGAAGGAAGCAAAAGTTGATGCTATAATAAGTACCCAGGAGTAAAACTTTATTTTAATTAAGATTACAATTATTCCATCTGCGTCATTGAGTTTTGTAATACCCAATTTCATCAGTTTGACAACGTTTTTGCTTAAAAACTTCATGAGTGTAATTGAAAAAATATATAGACAATAAATCATTGAGCATATATAATATAATGTATTTTCCTACTTATAATCTTACAGTGTTGCAAACCTATGTTATTGAGTCACAGGAAAAGTGATAAACTATGTATTTTTGAAAAAAATAACTCTGAACTATTTCCCATTCCATTTTTTATAACATGATCAAAATCAGTCAGTAAATTATTTCGAATACAGAAAAAATCAAATTATTTTTTAACGAAAACTAAAAAATATCGATTTATTATACTGTTAAGCGTGCCATGATACAATTGTAAAGCTTAAAACTTGTACAATTGTATACATGCATGCTTAAATAGAAAATCTTCGATTTTCACAGGTTTAAAAAAAAAACATCTTTAGAAATGAAAAAGGATTCTTCTAATTTTAAAAAATTTCAAGGCTTAGACAACATATTCAATTAGTTGTAGTCACAAGGGAGGTTACCATATATATCGTGTGTGTACATGTATACAAATATATATACTTATATATTAAAACTTGTTAGTTGATTAAAGAAAGTATCCGCTAGAACAACACCTCTCCCGATATCCTATATATTTATTGTGATAAAATTCGTGTGTATTTTAAGCATGTTAAAAAAAAGAAAACCGAAAATCAACGTGGTAACCCTTATAATTAGAATATTGTTTTGGAGGAGAGCAGCTTAGCTGTCATGACGTTTCATTAGATCAGCTACAATCTGCTGTGACAAGGAAATTTCAAGGACATTGGCAAGAATTACTCTTATGTATATCTTCAATTCTACTCAGAGTCCAACAAGGACATACAATTAAAACTTCGCAACAGATTCCTCAAGGTTACTCTCCGTTTTGTATAAGCACACACGAATGTTCAGTCATGTTTTGAATATTTTTAGGAAAACTACTCAGGAGTTATACAATAATGACAACAGGTGAGAAAAAGAAAATCCTGTCTTCAGATCACCAATTCCAAAAAACTGGCGAGCTAAAAATATACCAAACTTTCATTACTATAAATTAATATATATATATATACAAGTATACGCATACACGACACGACTGATAGACGTGGTAATCCTCCTATATAGCATTATTCGTCAAAAATGATTAAAAATAAATAATTTAATATATTTTTGAGTTTTTTGATTTGCATATGAAAAATTGTACCAGGTACATAACATCAAATATTTACCAATGAACAAAGGCTCTTTTGGCAAACATAAGATCAAACTTATGATCCAGAGCAGCCCATGCCTCTTGAATAGCTGTTGTGTTGGAGAGACAACAAACAGCACGGTGAACTTTTGCTAGATCTCCTCCAGGAACTACAGTCGGAGGTTGATAATTAATTCCAACCTACATAATATGTAAATAAAATAATTTTTATGAACTATTATTACAATATTTTTTTCAAGAAAAAAATCAATTTAAAAAAAAATGTAACAAAATATATACCTTGAATCCAGTTGGGCACCAATCAACGAATTGAACAGTCTTGTTTACTTTTATAGCGGCTATAGCTGCATTTACGTCTTTTGGTACAACATCTCCTCTATATAATAAACAAACGGCCATATATTTTCCTCTTTGGGGATTGCATTTGACCATTTGACTACTTGGTTCGAAGCAATTTTTTGTTATTTCATCCACGGATAATTTCTCGTGATATGCCTAAAATGTATACATATATTAATTTACCATTAACGGTTACATGTAACAATTAAAAAAAAGGAGTAGTAGTAAATGAAGCGCCTCAAAAGGACATTTTTCCTCAAGGCAAAATGTAATCTAATGAGAGTCAAAATTAAGGATCCAGTTATTTAAAAGGAAGAGTAGTAAAACCCTAGACCTCTATGTAGATAAAGTCACAAAAAAAATATTTCTGTTCATTATAAATAGTTTGAATAAACACACAGTCATAGTTTACGTCTCGTATGATTCAATCTACGGGGGAAAAAATGCAGTAGAAATGTCTAAAAAATAGTTGATTTATTAGACAAAGCCCCAGTAAAGGGGCAAAATTTGAACACACAGTAATATTAACAGGAGGGGGGTGGCGAGAGTAAGTAAAGGAATTCCTTAATGAGTAAAAAATGAAGAACTAGTTATTTTATAATTTTTGTTTACACTTTTTCATGTATATAGGTAGCAATTTTATTTGAACAAGGTTTGGCAACAAGAAAATTGTAGGGCACATACAACAGATTTATTAATTCAGTCTTTCTCTTTCTGGCGACGTCATTGGCTACATTTGTTTTGGGTAAATATATATATATATATACATAAAAAGTAAGAAATGTAGCCATTCAAATTTGTTTTTCCATTGATTCCTTATTTACTAGGTTGGTGAAAAATTAATTTCGTATTTTCCCCTTTTTTTCAATGCTTTATATGAAGTGTTTCTTTCATCTGATTTTATGCCAAGTATGCCCGTTCTGTTGGATAATTTGTTCCTAACGATAATCCAACTTCATAATGCCATAATGCCAATTGGTAAAAAAACCTCGGACATTCTATTTTCACGTTTTCCACAGACAGGAACAGGTGGTGCCAGGTCCGGAATGTAGGGTAGCTACATAAGTACTTCCTATCCGAGCTCCCAGAGCATCTGGGGCATCATCCAAGATGTGGGGGACCTGCCATGATGATGTTTTGTTGTCTCCTATACACTGGCAGCATCTGTTCGATCGCTAGCTTCAAACGGTCGAGTTGTTTACGGTATAGGACAAAATTGATCGGACCACTATTGGGCAAAACGAACTGAAGTAGTATCGGCTCTCTCTATATATAAAATTGTATTTGCTGTCGACGCGTTTTTCCCTATCAGGTAGTAAAAATGCAAAAAATTGCAAATTTCTTCATTTGAGACCTCCATACTCGACGCACGATAATTCACGACTGAAACGGCAGAGTACAATAATAATGTCGGAAAAGTGTTTGTAGTATACACTCACGCCTTTACCACACTGTATCGTATGATCGGATGTGACCAATAATGAAATACATTTACTTAGTTAAAAAAGACAGGAAATACGAAATAACCTTTTCTCCAACCTAATATTCACCTTACCCCTACCCTGATTTATAACAAGTTAAAAAAAGTATATACGTCATGAAAAGTTCATCTATAGAATTGGTCAAGACTGAATTTTAAATTAAACTGATCATGACTGAATATATCTTTGAAACCGGCCCGATCCGAACTTCTTTAAAAGACTTTAACACGATCAATTAAGTTCACTAAAAATCAAAACGTTCTAAGACCAAATCCCAACACTACTAATTACATTGATGCAGTATTCGAAGTGAATAAAAGTTTTGTTAAATATTAGTAAGTTGATAACTTTTTAAGTATTTCTCTTTCTGATTTTATATTAAATAAATGTACATGGTATTTTTGAAGAGTCCTTTTATAATCTGCATAATTTTTTTCTATAAAAATAGAATAAAGAATGTTCAATTATTCGGATTTTTCTTACCCTTGAAGCGGATATCACTGGACTATATGTGGCAAGTGGATAATGAATCCGTGGATAAGGAACAAGATTCGTCTGAAATTCAGTTAAATCAACATTCAAGGCGCCGTCAAATCGAAGGGAAGCTGTAACAGACGATATAATTTGGGCAATAAGCCTATTTAAGTTACTGTAAGTTGGTCTTCCGACTTCTAAATTTTTTCGACAAATATCATATATAGCTTGATTGTCTACTAAAAATACGACGTCACAATGTTCTAGAGTAGTATGAGTGTAGAGTATGGCATTGTATGGCTCCACAATCGCTGTTGAAATCTGTCATTTGAATAGATATTTTATGGTTTTTTTAATAATTAATAAAGTGAATGCAGTATAATTTTAGATACCTGGGGTGCTGGATAAATAGAAAATCCTAGTTTGCATTTCTTTCCAAAATCCACTGACAGTCTACGTATAAGAGAAAATTTACATATCACAATGACGAAAATAAAATTGAGTTATTCTCCTGGGATTTCTTTGGGTTAAGAACCAACAATTATTTCCCAAGAAAATAATATATAGGGAAATTTTGCATTTGATGGGTTAATTAGTTTCCATGAAATACTTGTAATGCATTTAATGAAAAACAGAATTTATCTACAAACAGAGCAGGAACCTAAAACTTGGAGTAGCATCAATTAATTACATAAAATGTTATTTTTATGCAATCAAGAAAATACAACTCAAAACATATTTGTAACAGGTTAAATTTAGCTATATTTTTAATTTAATACGTCCTTCTTCACATGCAATAACAGCCTGTACACGCCACTGAAAAGTTTGACAGCTCTTGACCATGAAGGCCGTATCCATGGCGTACCATGCCATGCCAGTATAAACTCTCAGAGTGAATCCAAATTTGGATAAGAGATGCGAGATACATTCTTTTCTAAGTCACTTTAGACTGCAAAGGCCAAGGGGTTGAAGTCAAGGCTGGAGGAGAATTACATAGAGGCAGGCCAGAAGTCAGGCATATTGTTGATGGAGTATTATTGGTTTTTCATGACTGTATGGGGCTGTTATGGACTTCTTACATTGCAAACAGTCCAGATGGAGATGATAAAGGTCTCAGTAGCCTTTTCGTCACTGACAACAACATAAACTCAGCACACACTTACATTTTTAGTTGTTGCTCAACATTTTTACAATAAGACACATGGCATCAAAACAAAACACTTCACTTGTATTAATTTCTAAACACAAGCAAATATAATTAAATGCATTTTATATATTTTTTTACATAAAAATATATTGATATTGCTTTGTTTTTCAATCAACTTCTTTGATTTTAAAAGGAATAGGGGGTTTAATCTATTTGCTAAAATTGCCAAAATAAAGGGCTCTATATCTCAGAAACCAATAATTTGATTGAAAAAAAAAAAAAAAAAAGATTTGAAATTTGTTACTAAATTTCATTAAATCATGAGGTTGTTGTGTAAAAGTATTTTTTATATAGATTTGATATGAACATATAGTTGAAACTATTCAACTGATTTTACCCAGATATAACACACGCAAAATCCACCAGAATTATAGTTATTGTAGTAAAACTTGTTCGAGTCCAATTCATTATAAATACACATAATTGATATCTTGAATGCGTCAAAGATGACGGCAAATCTACTAACGGATCGTCAAAATCAGAAATTTCATCAAAAATGGAAAGTGGAAAAATTAAAGAAGACTTCCCTTTGCTTTTTAATACTACTTAAATAACCTTCTGTTAAGTAAATTACTGGTCTACTGGATCAGTGGCATATTATTGTTGTGCCAAATTATAACATGTTGCGAAATTTTGTTATTATTAGTAGTGTTATATCAATCCTTATTAAGGAATGAGAACCGCAGTCCAGTCCGCCTACACTTGTCCGTCCTTAAAAAAAATAAAATCGATCCCTTGTGACGTCATTCAGCGTGTTTTTCCTTCTTTTTAAAAAAAATATTCTGTTATATAATAGAACATAATATGATATTCAAGTATAAATTTAATATTATGTTGATATTAATATACATTATAATGAAAACATAATTTATTTTTTTGTAAGAACCATACAATGTTCATAATTAGATATATGAAAATGGCCTAAATCCTCGTGAGTGTAAATAAAAAAGAATAATATATTTTACCAACTTTGATAGACGACATATTCGCTGATAGAGATACACTTAAGTGGTTCTTAATCGCTAATCATTTTTTTGTTTTTTTAAATTATAAATAGATAATTTATAAGATTACAAATATCTTGCAAATTACCAACATATACTTTTATTTGATGTATACTCACAAGTAATTTGGACAATTTTCACATCACAATTCATAATATATATTTCATATATCTAATTTGGCTTAATAAACCATCAACATTCTTATGAAAAATTCCAAGGACAGACAATCCTAAAAACCGGTTCTAAGACTGGCTGGACTAACACAAAACTACGCAAATCTAACCTTTCCATTAAAAGTGAAGCAAACCCAGAGCCAGTTCCACCGCCGAAAGAATGAAAAACTAAGAATCCCTGAAGACCAGAGCATTGATCTGCAAGTCTTCTCAACCGATCCATTGTCACATCAATTTGTTCCTTTCCAATAGTATAATGACCTCGAGCATAGTTATTCGCTGCATCTTCTTTGCCATTAATGAGTTGTTCTGGATGGAATAAATCCTTATAAGTTCCAGTTCGTATTTCATCTATGTACAAATAATATAAATTCAAGTTAAAACTAATTAATATAACAATTTGTAATAATATATTTATGTAAATCATTTTTATGTATTCTTGTTAATGGGGGCTAGTGGGATACTACTTATAAAATATTAGTTTATTATAGCAATAAAAGGAAGACGTAGAAGTGATATAGAGATTCTTAATGTGAAGTAAGATTTATTTGATAATTGTTGCTGTACTTTCTTGTATTTAAATTAAGTATACCATAACTTAACAAAGAAATAATAATCATTTATTATTTTAATGGTTTTTTTAAGATACTTTAGTACAAAATGCTTAACTAAATTAATACGCATTAACTCATTTAGACTATAATAAGATAATTAAATCAGTTTCTCTATTACTTCTCTTCAAATCATAGTTGCAAATATTTCCCTGGGTTTTAAATATCCCAACATAATGAACATATACAGATCCTATAATTAGAGTTGTCCAAAATATGCCCTGCCGCTATGCTAAAAAGAAAGAAACCGAAAATTGGCATTATCAGCTAGAAACAGTCGTAAGATGAAGGAAATTAAGAGAAACATACTCAGTATTTATCAAAGAGATACATAGGATTCAGTCTGTAGCGGATCTTCAAGTCTACTATGAGTCCAACAAGGAATTACATCATAACTCCACAAGAAATCATAATTCATAAGCACACGCACCATTAATTACTTCTCTACTTGGATTTTCTCTCTTCAAGAATGAAAAAATAATGGAACCTCTGAAAAAAACAATGTTCTAGTAGCCAATTAAAAAATATTGCAAGGGTAATAGTGGTGCAACTCTGACTATTCTTGTACAAAACTGTACTTAACTATATTGGTTTAGGAACCAATTCTTGGCGTGCCATTGCGTCATAAAAAATTGGCTTTTGATTACTTAACCAGCGCTGGTTTTAGCATGAGCCGTACCTGTGCTAAAGACATATATGCAGGGCAATTCCCATTAACTTCAGGCACACTAGGGAGTCGTGACTCCCCTAAAATGATACTCAAATCCGCAACTGATATACTTGTTACAAATAATTTAAATATTAGTTTACTATAACGCAATCATTGTAAGCACATTCTAAATTATTGTGCTTAACAATTTTTTAAATGTACCTCCAAGAACTGTGAGTATTGAGAGGTGTAATAGTATATAAAGTTTATTTAGATTGTTTTTTCTATAAAAACAATTAATATATTCCAAAATGTCAGCCCACAAAGAAAAGTCCTAGTTACGTCACTGCCCTCTCTCTTCCCCCTCCCCTAGGATTCGAAATAAGCATAGATACAAATAATACTATCTACTGGTATGTTTTAAAAAAATGAACATGGTCACTCTGACAATATGAAGATTACTTTGGAGGAGAGGAGCTTAGCTATCATGACATTTCATTAAATTAGCTGAAAGCATGAATAAGAGGAAGGAAATAAACACAACCCCACTTTGTATAGGTATAGCAATGATATAGGTAGGAATGACTCTAATGTTATTCCTTAATTGTACTTTGAGTCCAACCCGAACATATTATTATAACTCATCCGCGTTACTCTCCGTCCTTTATGACCAAACACAAGTTTATACGTATAATATGATCTTTCCTTAATAATGAGAGGAGCTTTAAAAACCAAATAAAAACATATATTCAGACAAATAAAACAAGGGATATATAATATATGTCCCGTGGATATGTAAAAATAAAAGAAACAGAAAATTTACTATGCCATCCTAACAATTTGAAGAATATATTGGAGGAGAGTAGCTTAGTTCTCATGACGTTTTATTAGATCAGCTGCAAGCAACTGTGAGATTAAGGAAATAAATACAAATCCTACTATGTAATCCCGTATGCATTTCAGCAGTATATGCTAATATGCGACAAGAGTGGAAAGGTACCAGCATTAACATCTAGTACAAGAACCTTTGGCCCCCTCAGAGTCCAGATCTGAATCCATTGAATTACTCCATTTGGTGGCAAATTGAGAAGAAGGCTTGCAAAGTCCACCACCTGAATATTGATGCTCTGAAGACCATCCGAACCATCTGTGGAAAATCATGAAAATGGACTACGTTGCCAATGTGTGCGAGGGGTCCGGGAGTCGATTGGAGGCTGTCCTTGAGGCTGATGGTGGCCAAATTCATAATTAATGCGCATTGTTATTGTAAAAACTATTATAAAATAAACTTTTCAATTTACATGCATCATCCTGATCAATTAAGATTTAAATCATATTTAAATGGCTACTTAGAGGCAGGTCTAAATACTTTTTCTACAGCCAGTATAATAGAAAATATTTCTGTTTTTATTAGAATCCAATATAATTTGAGTTGAGTAGTTTGTAATGAAAAAAGATTGTAATATATAATACACTTTAATTAAAAACCTTGTATATATGATCTGCTTGTTATATTATTAAAATAGAGTATGTCCAAAAATTGATGGTGGTATTGAAAATGTCCGTTTTATAGTTTAAAAAAAAAAATTGGCCGGAATAAAATGAAATTTGGCTGATACAATCATTATGCAATATTTAATTTTTCTCATGCAATAATTTTCGATTATTGCTTCATACATCAGTATAAAAGGCCTCAGAAAACACCACAGGATGTTAGTTGAAATTCAATATCCAAAATGGTGAGAAAACACTCTTTAAAAGACCAGGGCAAAGGCTGTTGGCATAATAGAGGGTAGATCAATCCAGATAGACGTTGCTCAAAGGTTACAGATTCCTCTCAGAACCATTGAAAATTGGTGCAAGAAAAGGAAGGAAGGACAAACCCTTGCAAATCAGAAGGGTTGAGGAAGGAAGAAAAAAATTAGCAAAGTTCCCAAACTGGAGATTTAAAACATTTTCAACCAAAAAGAGGCAATCCACAAGGAAACTTGCAGCAAGATTTAACCACAACTACCTGAGGCACTCTTTGAATGCTTTGCCATACAAACCTCGTCTGCACCCCCAAACTTTCAGAAAATCAAAGGGCTTTAATTCTTTTCGTGCGCGGAAACACTGGACTGCAGATGACTGAAAATGTGTCCTCTTCAGTGATGAATGTCTATTTGAGCTATTTCATGCCCCAAATCCCCAAACAGATCGGGTTTGGGCAAGACATAAGGGAGATGTGGAACTCACTCCAACTGTGAAATTTCTTCTGAAAATTCAGGTTTGGGCCGTTATCAGCCACCAGACAGTGTCAGATATTCACCTGATTCCCCAAAACCAAACTGGGACGGCTCAGTACTACGTAACACAGATCCTCAGCAGTTCTCTGATTTCAACTTTGTCTTGCACTGAGGAAACTGGACCTCCTTTGAAGAGGAAAAGGTTGTCTAATATATCAAGAGCCATTTCCCAGCAGTATGGTGCCCCTGCTCACCACTACAAAAAGGCACAATAGTAGTGTTCAAACAACTTAGATTCCTTATGGGGGCAAAGGCAGATGGCCTGCAAACAGTCATGACTTGTCTCCCATTGAAAATTTGTGAGCCTTGGTCCAAAGGGAACTCAATGAAAATGCACCAGGAACTTCAGAGGATGAATTAAAAAACTGACAAAAGCTTGGGAAATTTTTTCTCCAGATACTTTGAATAATCTGTATGAAGGGATGCCAAAACGCATAATAAAATGAATTAAGCTTAAAGGTTGTCATATTGGGAAGTAAATAAAGTTTTTTGCCAAAAAAAAAAATCCCTTGTTTAGTGTTTTCACGTGACGTCACAGTTAATAGTTAGTGCCAAATTTTAGGTTGAAATTTAGATGCCTTGGTAGTTATTTTCTTAAAGAAAAATTTAAATTTAAAAATTTCCACCAGTTAGATAGAGCTGTTTGTTCCTTTGCAACGTCAGTGTAAACCTTTTATTAAATTTACATACAAAATTAATTATAAAATTTCCGAAATCAAAAGAAACTCCTAACTTTCTTATTTAAATATTATTCAATCCCGCTCTTTTTATAGGCTCAGCAGTTGTTTTTACACATAAATAAATGCAACAGTATTAACTCCAATAAGTTTAAGTAGAAATTATTGCTTCAAATGTGAAATTAGATATAATACAGACCTATTTCATTTCTGTAATATTTTATTTATTTCATTAGGATTATCGTAATGGTGTCATTCTAAACTTGATAAATGTTGAAGATATATTAAATTTATTGTAATACCTGCATATAATTAAAATCAACATTTTTTTATTGAGATACTAGCCTTGTTCATATATAAGCTAAATCTAACTTTTTACATACTAAAAAAAGGATTTTATAACATAAAATGTTTTTATTAATTATAATATTATTTCCTTTCATTTTGAATTATTTGTTTGGACCAACGATATAATAATTAAATATCTAATAAATTTTAGAATTATTTATTATTGTTATTTGTGGGTCGTAAACACAAAAGCAAGATTGAATGGTTTTTTCTCAAAATTGAGTGGGGATTCCATTTGTTTTTGCATACAAATTATTTATATTAACAAATTCGGTGGTGGCAAGATATGGAGCGTTCGAGTTGAAGATACCTAGGGGCAATCGAGGGTAATTGGTCTGTGACATCATTAGATATCCTTCATCAAACGCATCAAGACACTTTCGGACTTAGCAGAAGATACTCAAACTTTTAAGAAAGAGCAAAAAAAAAACAAAAAAAAATGAGCTAGTTGTTGGTTTAAAAGAAAATTTGCTATTAATACTTTATGTTTAATGTTTTTATTTAGATATATGAATATTTTATTTTTGTAGGCCTTAATCTGGTGAAAAATTTTTAAACTATAATGTTTCAGGATATTTTTGTAGATGCATATTCACCAAAAAGTTTAGAAAATTCTAATTTTTTATAAATTATTTTCTGTCTAAATAAAGATTTAAAAAAATTAATTTTTTAATGTTCCTTGAATGTGTCTGATGGACTGAGACTGATCAAGGTTAATAGAAATACAAGGTAGGACCATCATGTAATCGGACTTGCTAAAATTTTTAATCTTATGTATTATACCGATACATGGGCAAGACAGGCGGATTTTGACAAAACACGCAACAAAGTATAGTCTATGACGTCACTATTGCTAGAATTTTCAATTAAATGTATCGTACTGACTGCTGGGCAAGAAAAATAGACTTTGACTTAACACGCAAACACTCATCTACTATGACGTCAAAATTAAAATCGTTGTGGAAGTGAAACATCAGTCGTACATGCGTTATGGTATAACCTTGTATTTCTATTAACCTTGGCAATGATTAAGTATAAATATATGTTCTTGTTTTACTCTCTCTTTTTGCTCCATATGGTAGCTCTCAAAAAAATATTAATATTTTTTATAGGCAAGGATATTGTCTATCCTAATCAATATTTGTAAAATAATCGTTAATGCTGTACTATAATTCTTATTAGCGAAATATAGATCTTTTGTCTTCTTTCAAACTTTGAACTAGATTTGCTACCTAAAGATGACATCCTAGACCGATATCATTTTTATTTTTGTTGCTTATCACAACTTTTCCGAACTAGCTGTAATAGAAATTCGAAAAACGTTGAAAAAAAGATATCTCTAACGTACACATAGATTTAAGACAATATAAAATGCTAGGAAAAATTGTACTACTAAAAATATAAATAACCATTGTAGTTTCAAATTAGACTATCAATTTAAGATCTTACAGGCATAAAAGTATCAAAAACAATTAACTAATTAAAACACAACAAATGGTAAACTAATGCACCACTGATGTGAAACTTTTCAATTTATGACGTTAATCTCTCTTTAAAAAAGTTTCATACATTTTTTATAAGTAAAAAACTTATGAAAAAAAAGAGGAAGGATAATTGAATTAAAGTAATCTTGTCATGAATATCTTAAATATTTTATTTTAAGAAATAATAAATAAAATTATTTCAATATTCTTAGAACAAATATAAGAGATAATAAATTTATTTTTCATCACGTATTAAGTTAGATTGTGCACTAAGCAGTAATATAACTGGATAAATTGGGATATAAATCATAATTATATTTTCAGTATGTAACAGTTGATTAGTTGCAACCAACTATGAGAGTAAGGAAATAAACACAAGTCCTATTCTGTACAAAGCAAGAACATAGGCAGGAAAGACTCCTATGGATCTATGAAAAATCGCATACGGAAAATGTGTATAGGGAAAGTTCGTACTGGGATTACTCACATTGGGTGAAATTCGTATAGGATAAAGCTCGCTCGGGGGAAGACTCGCTTTCTTTTATTTTTTTATATTATAATCTCACTTATTTAATCACTAATGTGTTCGAACCTGAGACAAAATAAGTAATATTAATAATTATGCTTAAATTAAATAAACAAACATTACAGTAATGTAATACGAATAGAAACAGTGCTATTCACTTACTTATCAATTATCATTAGACTTTATACATGATGGATTATTCATATTGGAAAATATATTGGATGTGGTATGACAATTCATCAAGAAGATTCGAGGAGGCACTCAAAAGTCGGATCGTAGGAGAGCACAAGGAAATGAGAGATGCCATTGGATATCGGCAGTGACAATATATGTGTTTCCAAGGCAGTCGGGGAAAACTTCTATCTGAGCAATCCATCTAAACCCGAAATGTACGTAGAAAAAGTAAAATTGAAATCCCAAGCTCTTCTGACTGAAGAAAAGTTGGTATCATACACTATTACTAATGTACAACTTCACTTTTAATAAAATATTACTGAGCAATATTATAATACAGTATGGAATCAAATACTATGTAGATTTCAATAATTGTAATTCATTTTAAAAATGATGAAGCAATAATGTGACAGTGATAGTATGGGAGTATATAAGAGATAAATAACAGTTGGTGTGATTGACTTATTTGGCTAACTACCAGATGATTTTGGGCTTTTCTTTTTCTTTTTGGAGAAAAGGTTGCGTGATAAAATGAGGATAGCGACGTGCTAGAATTATCTAGCCTTCCTTGAGTGAGATTATTATTTATATTAAATAAGGATACGACTCTTCCCCGGCGAGTTTTATCCTATACGAACTTTCCCAGTGCTAGTAATCCCAGTACAAACTTTCCCTATACGAATTTTCCGTATGCGAGCCCTCCTGACACCTACTCCTATATTGATCCTCAATGATATTCCGATTTCAAAGAGTATATGTAACTCTCCAACAGCTCCTTTCCATCATTTATGAGAACACACCACTCATGGTTACACTTTATACATAGGTGGTGATAAAACTTGCGTGAATTTTCTAGTTCGCCCGTTTGTGCTGTTTTTTAGTTGACAAACTAAAGAGTGAATTTCCATTCCCCCTTTATTCTTATTTAATTACTGAGGAGCAAATTTCTTTTTCTACTACATACAACCTATCATATGCATACAAAACTGGATTGAATCTATGCGTGTGCTCATAAAAGACATGGAGTAACCCTGAGGATTTGTTGCAGTTATAATTATAAATCTTTGTTGGACTCAGTGTAGAATTTAGGATTGACATTGGAGTAATTAATCACTGCTTATGTCTTTATTTATTTTCAAATCCTCTTTCTCCCCTGCTCAGAGCTGCTTGTAGCTGACCTAATGGAAGTCCAAGACAGCTAAGCTGCTCTCCTCTATAAATGTATTCACATTGTCAGGGCAGCCATGTTGCTTTTAGACTTCTATTTTTTACGTGCACAAAATGCTAGTGATTAGCATCACTCTACATATCCTAAAGGAAAATGATAAGAGCTTAGAAATATAAAAACACTTGTTCACGCTAAAAAATGCTTAGGATTTGCATGTCTTAGCTTGTAATTAAATGGGGTTATAAATGAATAAAAAACTCTAAGTTATTATATTGTTAATATTTAGTTAGTATTTTAAGAAATTTGATATAATATCAAACATTTATCTCTTTATGAATTAAACATTTGCAGAATTATAAAAATATATTTTTCTCCATATTTATAAACTTTTTGTGAATGTCATATTACGAATTTATAAATAATAATTGAATTATCCTTATGTAATTTATTATGTTTTTTGTGATCCCTTTATACAAGAATTTAATTAAGTAAATGTTTGAGTAATAAAATACGTCCTCATAGAAAATTATATTTTTACAAATATATATAAAATTAAAATTTGGTACTATTTATGAATCGAAGATAAAGACCAGATGACTTCATATAAAGTTTGCTTAATCTGTCTAAATACAAATTATATTCACTTGAAATTAATCTGATGATTGCTCCATATTGATTATCATTATATCAGCCACAACATACTTATATATTTCGTTGGACTATAAATAGTGATACATACTGAGTCCCCAGCCGGATGCAAAAATAAAAGGAACAAAAAAATTACTTGATAGTCCTGACAATTTGGAGAATACTTACAAGTAATTACTTTTATTGTATAACGCATTATTCTTTTAAAAAAATGCAAAAAAAAGGGCCAAAATTATCTGGCCGTTAGACAAATAAGTCACCTGCTATTGATCTCTTCATTACTCCAAGGCTATCATTGTCATATTAATTATCCCCAATTTAAAAAATGTTTAACTGAAACATCTGTCATTTTCTGATGAATTTTCCATTTTTTTTTCTCTCTTTTTCCTCTCATATATTTTTATAAACGTCATTTTTCAATTTTTTTAAATGAAATTCCACAAAATGATCATTTTGGACATTAAATTTTACAATGTTTTCAACTTAGTGCAGTATTTCAAATTTTTAGAAAATTTTATTATGTAATTTTTCCAATATTTGCAAAAATGAACTAATAATCGAGGGTTATGTTTTCGATAACATTATTTTTCATTACTTTTTTTTTGTTATTGTAAGTACGAAAAAGATATTGCAAAATTAGTGCAAAACAGTTTTTTACAATTTATTCGCGAATGTCGATTTGGGAATTTTTGAAGCAAATATATTTGCAATTTTTATATTTATAATAATTTTACTCGAGGCAATAATAAAGAGTATTTTTTTTTTTTTTGAGAGAGGGAGGCTATTATGAGACTTTGTAGATTACCTTACTTAACTGAATTTATATGGATCTTTTTCGACTACAACAAAACATTCCTATTATAATTATAAGTGTATAGAAGTATTTTCTGAATATATTTTTAATTTTCTCCATTAATTTGACTATTTTCAATATGGTTCGCCTCTCCCTCCTTAGCCCGAACAACACCAGGTAATACTTAGCTAATATATATATATACACAACGAAGAATCAACAATAAATTGTATTCCTGTCCTTTTGGAAACAGAGCATAATTATAGCAAAACTTTGTTTTTCTTTTTTTATTACAATCTAATTAACATTTAAAATTATAAAAAAACTATATTCACCTAAGCTAGCTATTTTACCTTACTTTTTATGTACGTACAATCAAGTTTCCCTGTCGTTGATTTTTTCCCTCCTCCACACCTCAAAAATCAAGAACGGTAGAGAAAAAAAAATTTAAAAAAAAGAATGAACGCCCACTGCGCTAAGCAATTACACGTAGCGAAAATAATTTCAACTAAATACAACACAATTAGAATCATACCTGATGATGATTCCAATAATAAAAACAAATAAACAATGTTCAAAATGAAAAAAAAAAACACAATAAAAACTTAAGTCTAGCAATCCCAATCACCACATTTCCATGGCATTAAATGAATTCAACACACAGCTATATTCCGCTATTATTGGTGAAGGGCGGGCACCACTGAAACGTGCTGAAGTGATAAGAGTCTGGAGCCTGCATATCACCTTCGACGCCAAACGGAATCCCTCGTTGGTTCCTTCGAAGCCGTACATAAGCTCATCCGGATCAGGGTGTCTCTCTATTTTCTCTCGTATACCCTTCCCAACCTTCTCTCACAGTTCCGGGAAACGTGAGAGGTTGTCTTTACTCTACTAAAATCCACACAGAGCGCCCGAGCGTCATTAAAATGTCTTCCAGTAAAGAAGACACCTGACGATATCCTATATTTCAGATATATTTCCTTCGGATGGAGGACTGGATCCCAGATTGTCTTGAGATATTGATCTATATTTTCCGTCTCCAATGTTGCCCTAGCAAACTTGTTTTTGAAGTCGTCTTTGGCCTAGTTGATCCTCCTCTTCTATTTGGGATGTTATAGCTAAACTAATTACTTGGTTTGTTTATAGTAAATAGCCATGACCTATCAAGTGCATTTGTGAGGAGAGCAGCTTAACTGTAATGGCGTTTTATTAGATCAGTTACAAGTAGCCGTGGGAGGAAGGAAATAAACATGAATCCTTTCCAGTAATACCACCATCCCTCAGACTGAGCATGGACTTTTCAAACGACCCTCGAATGATCGAGTCGTATTTTAATTATGACTCGAAGAAATCTAATTTATTACCAAGATTTTATGGGAAGTAATGACTTCTTTAGGAAAAGCATTGCCTTGACATCGTAATACTAGAATTCGAAATGGTTATGTACTATTTCGTTCAAGGATACTTTTCAATTCAATATCTGTTGGTATGTTAGACTAGGGCTACTGAATTTTAAAATAGGGGGCATCGAGTTTTATAACCCTGTAATGGCTCTGCCTGGTCCCATCTCGACACTGAGATGTAAAATATTATAGGAAAGCAATCCTAGTTTATTGATGGAGATTTCAGCTACATCGTAGTCGAGAATTTAACAGACTGAGACATAAAGCCATCTAAATTCCTTATGTAACAATTTTGTGTGGTTGTGCTTGAGCACCCCCTACATCCCCCATTCCTATAGACTCCATTGCTAGAAGGTCTGAGAGAACACTGCAGGGGCAAGGAAAAGGAGGAGTCTGTGTGCATGGTCATTGAATCAAAAAAAGTACACGCAACAATATGAGTTCTTGTCATAGAATTTGACACATGCCGTAGGACAAAAGGTCCGATTGATTAAACAAAGCCTGGCCTTCAAAGCTAAAAGGGGGCTGCAGGCTTTTATTTCTCATACTAAAAAATGGACTTAAAAGGGTTGATCTTAATAAAGAAAACAAATCGTTCAAAATTGTTTATTTTTATTATTAGTTTTTTATTCATTTTCTGAAGCAGAGTCCAATAACACTTTTCAAGCCATTGCTTAGCTTGAATGGTATTTTTTCCCTTCAAGTAGCCGTATAAAATTGATACACGAAATTAATTTTGATCCATTATTTTTAAATAACAAAACACATGGTTGGTACTCACTGAAAATGAGGTGAATTAAAAAAAATAGTACCATCTTACGGGTGGCCCATCTAGCGGTTGCATTTTGAACTACCACTTTTTTGACGTTTGACAGCTGTAGTAAGATTTTCATTGTGTCTAATATTGTGTAAAAGGTCTCCGGTTTAAAAAATGATTATGTTTACGGTCGAAAAAAATTGGGAAATACTTCCAAAATGGTGAGTCTTCAAACGGAACTGCAAGAAAATTACGTCGGTCGAAATAAAGCGCCTTCCAGACAGTTTGTGGATAAATTTATGCCCATCTGCTAAGTGTTGCATTCTACGGGCTTTGACCTCTATTATCCAATATAAGAAAGGTTGACAAAAATGCGTCTCTTTTAAAAATAATTTTTATTATCTAACACCCTTAAAATTTGAAATATTGTTGCAACAACTTGTGTTTATGTACGAGGAGAATTGTGGAGGGTTGCAACATTTCCCTGTTTTTCCTAAATAAAAATTGTTATAAACATTTATTAAAAAAAAAATAGTTTTAGCTTTTACGAAAAAACAACAAATTATTAATGTAAGGGAGACAGCCGTCTGAATAAATAATGAGCTTGTTCTCTATGGATACCAGAAAATAACACACTTTTATCCATATTTTTAGTATTAGATATATAATATGTTATGTAGATATATAAATACTAAAAACTTTGCTACGTAGCTGTCTAAATATTTTATCATTAAGAAGAAGGTATCATTAGTAACATCGATGTTAAGGCTTTTTAGATATCAACTAAATGTCACCACAAAAGCAAGCTAGAAAGATTTTTCTCAAAATTGAAATAGACTACATTTGCATTCTTCAACAAAAAAATATCATCAATTGATTTACTCTTTAGCGGTGTCGTAAATTGTACTTAAATTAGCGAAAATTCATTGTCACTATAAAAAAAAAGTAATGGACAGATTTTCCTTAAAAATGTCATATTGGGGTAAAAATAAGTCGTATAAATAAAATAAAGGTTTTAAACTAGAAACAAATACTCCTAGATATCTTAATCAGATAAATAAGATAAAGGTTCTACACTATACATACAATTCTTGGACATCTTAATTCATCCAAGATATTTGAATACACAGCATATAACTGTTTTAAATATGTCTGTAAAATATTGGCCTCTTGGTGTGTATGTAGAGGGTTGTACTCAAACTTTGACCTCAACCAGATCCCGTATGAGTGCAACACAGACGAGTTTTCCCGCCTGCACATACAAGAGGGTAGGTGATTAATGAAATAAATTTCCGTTTTTTTTCATTTTTTAGTCAGTTTTCGAGATGGATATTATCTGATCTCATGTCATTCAAGAATTTTCATATTTATGTGGATGGTCTAGTTTGGTTAATTGGAGCTAACTTCGGAAAGTTAATGGAAGATTAAATATTTAGTTTATTAATTAAAATGAATACGATGTTTTTACTTCAAAAATTCAAAAAATCTTCTAATGCTCAGACCATATTTTGACTATAAATCAATAAATGTATTTTCTAATTCCAGTGCAGAACCCTGTATAAAGTGTTCAAGTTTCTTTTGTGTTGACGCACCACATATGTACTTATCACAATTATCATGCAATAAGACTATCGACTTTATGAGAAGTAGCAGAAGGCACATAAATTGAACATGAATTATTAAAATTATGTAAAAAAAAGAAAGCACGGGAAAAAAGGGATTGTTGATTATGAATTATAATTCGAAGGGAGATAACATAATTTATGAGAGGAATACTTGCCCTACCTATAACAGTTGGTTCCAGATCCACAAATACGGCCCTTGGAACATGCTTTCCCCCACTAGTTTCTGAGAAGAACGTATTAAATGAGTCATCTGCTTGCCCAATAGACTCATCACTCGGCATCAATCCATCTGGATGAATCCCATGTTCCAAACAATACAGTTCCCAACAAGCATTTCCCATTTGAACACCCGCTTGGCCTATATGAACATTTATCACTTCTCTCATGTTTTCAAAGTTCTGGTCAAGGCTTTTCCTATGAATGACGTTAGTCACAGGAAGTTATCCAACGTATTATTGTTGATTTTCTCTTGTTATCCTTCCTATTGGGTCATTAATAATTTAAATCCTTCCTATGAAGAAAGGTACAGGGGATAGAAAGCTGACTTTTTACTTATGGCATGTGTATCAGCAATTGGTTCGTATTGCTTGTTATACTTAATAGATATGTGTCACGCATTTTAACTCATTTCAACTTGTTCGCCCAAAAAGGACTTTAGTTAGAACAAAGTATATTGAACTTAAGATGTCCTAAGGATTGGTTTTAAAATTATACATGTAAAGAACTAAATTATAGGTCCAGTATTTACGCAGATAATAATAATAAAATCAATTGTAAAAATATATACATTAGTGTTGAGACTTCAGTTCGGTCTTAAATGATATTTTGTAGACCGATATTTTCGGCCAGACTGCGATATACGACCCTACATCAAAATTTAATCCATTTCAAATCGTGATCCGACTTTTTCAGTCTCGATATTTGAAGAGTGGGGAGTCCTAAAACTTGCAGTAGCATTTGATTATGATTTTATGGTCGTTATTTTAAATTAAAAGGTTTCATTACTCAACCAAACGAGAGCTAAATAAAAAAAACAGTTTTGTGTTGATACCATGTTTCATAGTTTAAAAATGACGGAGCAAAAACAATCTCCGTGGCGGTGTCAGTGCCAAGAAGGATACATAGACCTAGGCATCTCAATATGGACTGCATACAGCATCAAGTAGTCCATTACACCCCCATACAGCCAAGAAGAACCAAACCTCCGGAACTTTGCAGTTTAGGATGTCGTGGAGAAGAATGTCTGCCGCAACTCTCACCCAAATTTGGATTCGCTCTGAGCTGACATCATGATGTGACACGCCATAGACCTTCACCGTCAAGAGTGGCTAATCTGTTTGCCGGCGTGTCGAGGTTGTTATTGAATGTGAAGGAGGACATATTGATTAAAAAATATAGCTATATGTAGTATATAATTATAGCATAAATTGGTTTTAAGTTGTCTTTTCTTGATTCCATAAAAATCACGTCCTTTTGTAATATATTCAAGTTTAATCACATTTTCCATATTGATTTTTTTGGACAGATTTTCTAGCCCTTCCTTATTTATGAGTTGTACAAATATGATTTATGGATGTCATTTAACCCTTCAATGTTTTTTGTTGCTCATACAACACACCCTGGAAACGCCTTTTTATATAATATTCAACGAGAATGTGTCAAATTGCAATTTTTTTGCATCTACCATATCCTTATATGTAAGTGTGAGTAAATATTATTATGATGTTTCATCAGCATACATATCAAGTAAGTAATTAAGTCATTTAATTAAATCCAAAAATCTTTTTTTAACGTTATATTAGTTCTATGAAACGTTGTTCATTTGATACAATTATTTTCAAGGCAAAAAGAAAACGAAAACTTTAAATCTTGCCGATGTTCACAATTTTGAACTACAAATGACATCACTAACAATTCATCTAACTGAATTTTTCTATGGGGCCGGTCCAGACTGAAGCTCTTTAAAACTACAAATTAGTTTGGTCTTGTGAAAATCTTTTCAGATCGAACCCATTTTTTTGTCTTTAATATTATAAAAACCTGTCTTGCGAACCGGATCTCAACACCAGCTACCACATCTAGCAAGCGTGTAGACGCAATTTATTTGTAAGCACCTTATATAAGCATGTTATAACCTTCAAATGTCGATAATTCTCCCTTCCAGACTAAATATGTTCTGTAATTTAAAATGTGTATTGTTTCTAAGAGGGAAAATACCATGATAAATTCGGACTAATGTGATTTTCTATACACCTATCTGAACCTATATTTCGTTCCTGATTACGATCTCAGGCCGTAGACCTAAGTTAAATCGTTGGAAAATCCTGGATAGGTTTTTTCAGCCTCAATATGTGGACCAATTTTTTTTTTTTTTAGAATGGTACAGAGAGAATTTCTTTTAAGACCAGATTAGTTGTGTCTAATAAAAATAAAAACCAATCTATGATATTCATTCCAAAACCCAACTTCATATTCACACATATATATTTGGTTGTCCTATTTTTTACGAGGATCTGTTATTAGTACAGCACATAGGGATTTTCTACAGTGTAATCACTTAGAAGAATAGTTGTAATCCTAATCACAACCAATATTTGCAAATAATTTTTTTTTAACTGCAGCTAATATCATATATACGTGAATAAATTGTTTTTGAGAGATTTTAGCCTTTAATAGCCATTTTCATACGCTCTAGAGTTACTTGAAATTAGAAGAAGGAAGTTTCTTTCACCCAAAATGGACTAATTTCAAAGGGCCAAAGAGAAATCAGTTGAGCGAAATTAGCAAGCCGGGTTTAAAATGGGATATTTACCCTAGGCCCTGTGGGCTACCATAAAAAGGCTCAAAACAGGAGTTAACACATTATAAAAAATTCATCCACATAAAAAATGTAAAAATTGAAATTAATTTTGTTACGTTTTTTTATGTTTCAAAAACGAATTTGAAAAAAATTATTGGATTTATTTTCAAAAAAATGCAAAATATATGTAAAAAATTCTCAATTTTGAAAAATTGTCATAAACACTAAAAAAATAATAATTAAACTATTCAATCCATTTTAATCCCTCAAAGAAACATTCTTGTCAAGGTAAGCCGGCCTGGGATATGAAGCTAAATTTTTTCATCTGACTTAATTGAGTTCTCAATTTTCGAAAAAAAATTTCACATGAGCAGGCAAAATAATTTATTATCCGCAAGGTGGTGTGACAGACTATAATTTGGGTGCACAACATAGATAAATTAAAAAGGGGTTTCTTTCTTAATTTTCATAACAAGAATATTTTTCTCCACAAAACTGGTCTAATAACGAGCAACAATTCTGGTCTTCAATTATAAGATAAGATATGAAGTTGAAATAAAACATGCAACGGTTCATGAAAGGAAATAAATAATGATGTAATATTTCCATGTATAATTTTATTGAATGTATGGTAGCAATATATATGTAGGAGTTCGACTTGTTTAGATGATATTAATTATTCATCATTGTACCTTGTATTAATTTCCTTTTTTTTCCTATTTATTTTCGTAAAAAGGAATGATCATTTTTACTCAGTTAAAATAAAGATTTTAAATTTTTTACATATATTAAGAACATAGGATAGACGATAAAGTATACCTTCATGTATTTTTTGAGCTAAAAATGTACGAAGTTTTAAAATTTCTGTAATTATCTACAAACTAAAAAAATTAAAAAAAAAACTAAAATTGTACATCATTTAGAGGGATCTGCCGCTCTTTTAAGTTTAGTAAAAATTTACGTTTTCATAGATTAAAAAAGTTTGGATAAAATAATACAAAAATGAAGTCTGTGAAATATTTTATGATTAAAATCAATGATACAAAACATCGAAAATAAAATAACCAAAGGAGAGGAAATAATCGAAGACGAAGACTTATAAATTAAACTTTAAATGTATTAAAATAGTTATTTTTATAGCAATATATTGATCGTAAACCCCCAAAAAAAATTATTTGTTAACTTTATATGTAAGAGATGACCCCCGAATTGACTTGAAACAACACGTTACTAAAAGCTGTGAAACAATTTGTAGTCTCTGTTCATAAAATTGGTGAAATACGCTTTTAGTTCATATAAATCGCAAAATTATCTTCTAATATTTGACAACATAGAGTAATGTCCTTATCAAACTTGATAACTCCCAAGCATTAATTACAAGTCGTTGTTTTAAGCTAAAATTTTGCTACATAGCCAAATATACCTACAAAAAAATCACCCTTTTCCACTCTTTGAGTTTATAGTTATCTATTTAATTGCAAAGTAGTTTAATTTAAAAAACATATCTGTTGATTGATGCATTGTTTATTTGAAGATCTTTGATCAAGAGTCTTTTTAGGTTTATTAATTAATGATATTGAAAACATAATAAAAATTGTTTTCGAATTTTTATCTCTGCCTTTATCAATTTGATACTCAACTTATGAGCATATTGTATTTTCAATCCTAGTTATCTTTCATATAGCTTTTTCGCATGATTAAAATCCGCATATATTTACTTCCCTTCTAAATCAGGATAAATAAATTGCTTTCTTGTATGTAAATTTTAGTAAACATGTTTTAATATGTGCACATAATGAAACTTTAAGAAAATTGAATTGGGAAAAAATTGATCATTGATAAATTGCTGTCTAGCTTCTTACTCTTTGAAAATAAACTTCTTATTAGCCAAATATGCATCAGTAATTGTAATCAAAAATCTATATACTGGTGGTTTCGTTATTTTATCAAGTTCTATAATTAAAACAGATCCTGTCTAGTAAAAAACTCATACTAGAACTAAAGATATCGATATGTATTTAATAAATGCTATTGTTTAATTCATGGTAACAATCAGATTCCTAGTTCGGAATGATTAAATGCAAAACAACTCTTTTTATTACGTACCTCTTTAAACATAGGCAACTACTTACCTGTTCCTTAATGGGTTTAATATAAATTAAATTATGTTAATAATACACTCTATTATATATTTTTTTAAAACTTAATTATTCTTTCACCTTACACAGACAATTAGGCAAACTTTATTTTATTAATATAGATACAAAGAACTATTAATACACTTCTTATAAATGCATACAAATGAAGAAATAACTTGGTATTTATGGACAAAAGTGCAATATAATATACATGGATACAATATTAGGTAGACAGTATTTTTTCTATTTCACAAAAAAATAATATTCAAAAGACGTCATCGTCATACTCTTCGGAAGACTCATTATTTAATAATTCTTCGTAGTCTAATTCTAAAGCTGCTAAATCTTCTCTCGATTCGGAAAACTCTCCTTCTTCCATTCCTTCACCCACATACCAATGAACAAAAGCCCTTTTTGAAAACATGAGATCAAATTTATGATTTAGCTTCTCCCAGGCATCTTTGATTGCAGTCGTGTTAGATAAACAACAAACTGCTCTTGAAACTTTGGCTAAATCTCCATTTGGTACCATTGTAGGAGGTTGGTAGTTAATGCCTACCTAAAATATGTACAACATAAATTGATGGTAGAAAATAAAGGAAGAGATATGCTATTGTACATAATACAATAGTTGTTCAAAATAAAGACGATATTTTATAGAAGAGAAAAATCGAAAATATGACCTGGCGGTATGCTAAAAACAAAACTGAAAATCAACATGGTAATCCTTACATTTTTAGAAATATTTTGGAGGAGAGCAGCTTAGGTGTCATGATGTTTCATTCGCTGCGGATAGCTCTGAGATGAAGAAAATTAACAGACTCTGTATCTTGCAAAGATATAGGCAGGAATTAATACGATGTTGATCCTCTATTCTACTCTTAGTTAGTCCAACAAGGACATACCCTTGCAACTGGGGTATAATCTCTAAGCATTTTTTTGTGCCTGATAGTGTTTTTTTGTTTATGGCTACCTGAACAGCTTTTTTAAATTTTCTAAAGCTGTTGTCATGATTCTTTCGTTCTTGAGGAGAGAACATCTGAGTATGGCGTTACTAACCCTTTTAGTGTGACTCAAGCTTGAGCCCCCAAATTTTTTGAAGTCAGAACATGAGTATATATTTATAATAAACCTATTTATATAAGTTATTATATTACAGTGTTGATAATTTTTTTAACTATGCCCCCCAAATCATGAAAGCTAGCAACGCTCCTGTGTTAGGAAGTAATAAAAAAGTTTAACTGTTTAATGTTAGGCAGGAATTACTCCGTTCTCGATCCTCGATTCTACTTTGAGTCTATGTCCTTGCTTGATACGAAATGGGACCTATATTTATTTCCTACAAAACATTAGTCAAATTGTCAAGTTTACTAAGTTCATTTTCGTTTTTTTGTTTCAAAAGTTTACAACTATACTTCTAACTCCAAAACAAATCCTCAGTGCTACTCTCCAATATCCATGAAGTCACACATTTTATACTTAGATGTTCCCTCCTCGAGGATTTAAGTATGATGAAAACAGTTTTCATTTGGAAATTATAAAAAGTATCGTGCTTGTTTAAGGTCAATACAATTACACAATTACTTTAACTTCATTCCCTCTTTCATTTCATTCTACTAAGAGGAAAAAATAACTTTTATTTCGTTCACAAGAAGAAAAACATGTTCCATGTAAAGAGTATTCCATAAATACTGAAGCTATAATAAATGTAAATAAAAAACATTATATGTAATTTGTAAACATCAAAATAAGCTAGAATTATTTTTCTCAAAATTGAGTAGCGATTAAATTTGTATTCTTGAACGACGATAAAGTCTTCAATTATTGAGAACAAATGATTCTTATACACCCTTTGTACACAACACAAATTGCAATTTACAAAGATGGTCTGAAAAGTTTCCCACCTCGCTTGTAAAAAGCCAGTCAAATCTATCTAGCATCTGTTGGCAGTTACTCACCAAAGCTTCAGTAATTTTGGAAGCGCAGTTGTTATGTAAAATTGAGTATCGAGATGTCATTAAATATTTGTTTTTGAAAGGCAATACGCCTACGTAAATCAAAGATGAGTTGGATTCTGTGTATTGATATATATAGTATTCAAGTTCAAAAAAGTATAAAATGACTGCTTGATACTTAATGTTATCAATTCTCACAAAAACATATACTTCAACTCACTCAAACGACTGTTACATAACAACAGCACGTCCAAAATTGCTACAATTTTAGTGAGTAACTGTCAACAGATACAAAATAGATGTCACAAGGTTTTAGTTACATGTGCTGCCATCTTCACGTTGAGCAGGAAATTTTCCAAACCACCCTTGCAATTAGCTAAAACTGATTGTCACAATAAATTAATAAGAAGTTGACTGATTTTATTTCAAAGGCCATATCAGAGACAATATAAATCTTTTAAATCAAATTAAAGTTTTAAACTATATCTAAAATTCTTAGATATCTTAACTCATGCAACAAATTTAAACGCAAAGCCAATAATTTACTCAAATATGCTTATGAAATATTGGGTTTCATGTACGTACATAAGACCTGTTCAAATTTTAACTTTTCTTCCAAACCTTTTAATATTTGACTTTTTCCCGTTTTCCAAGGTCTATAGAAACTAAATATACCAGTCATTTGGAAAATTTAATTATGACACACTTTATACATTTTTACAGTGTACCATTGACATTTATTACTTGAAACTTGATATTTTGACATATCATGTAAATAAAACTCATATTTTATAATACATGAAGAACTTTGACCTCACGTTTTTTTGCTTCCTACACAAAAAGACAAAAGAAAGTTGACATCTTTCTGAAAACTGAATTTGTCTTTGCAAAAAGACAAAAAAATCTGCAATAACATTTTAGGAATAAATGACAACGTAATTAAATTACAGGAAAACAATTTACTTATCCCAATAAAAGGTCAATTAAGGATGGAAGAACGATTGAGTAACCTTATGAAGAACGAAGGTAAGAAAGAAGCATTATGAAAGAAAAACCTGAGGAATAAATTAGAAATACTTAATGAAACCTGAGAAATAAATTAGAAATACTTAATGAAACCTGAGAAATAAATTAGAAATACTTAATGAAACTTGGGAGAATGGAGTTGATATTTATGAACAACTAAACAGAATACTAGAATATGAAAAACTTGGAAGAATGATCGACTCAAAAAAAGACCAAGTGGAAAAAAATTAAAAGGGAAAACATCGTTCAAGTATCTGGAAAAATTACTCCGAAGCAGAAAAGTTCTCTACAACTAAGTAATGGGATAGTGTCAAATGACCTAGATGAAATATCATAAAGAGATCACAGCGTTCTGCTCAAGCCTGTATTAATATCAAAAACAACAAGTCTTGAAACAACCGACTGGAGATAACGCTGGAATTCAACATAACAAATCAGCCAAAATGATTTTTGGAAGGAAAATGCGCGGACTCCATATCTCACGAGTTCCTATTAAGTAAACTCCAACGATATAAAGCTCCTAGGGATTTTATTTAAAAAAATACCAATTGTATTAGGATATTCCAAGTTCAAATTGAACGTACCTAGTCTACATGGAGAATTCATTTCTAAGGGGTTGTAAACAAGGAGATGTGATTTCACCATCCTTGTTTATCATGATTATCATGCGTTATGGGGTAAGATCCAGGAAGATAAAATTGTAAAATGCACTAAAGTTAGTGGGGGTAAGTTTCTGAAGGCCCTCTGATGCGCTGACGACCTTTTCATTGTCTGCTCAGGTAATGAACTGGAAATTGCAAGGTCTATGAATAGAATATGCATTATCTTAAAAGAATTTGAGGTCGAATCTGTACTCCGAATAAACATAGGAAAGACTCAGGTACATTTAATTGGAATCCGTGGTTTAAAAAAAACTTCCCAGATGTGATGACAAAACCTCATTCTAGGCATATATATCTTCAAAAGTGGTGAAAAATCCACATTAAATCTAAATAGAAAAAGATTACTGAAGATTTTAAAATAAATCTGTGACTTCTTCAATATTTCTAACTAAATATACCTGAAATGCGTGAAACCAAAATATACATCCTAAAACTAACCATCTGATAAGGTATACCCAATTATCGTGCATTACTTTCTTCAAAGGTATACAAGATACGTGAGGAATTCCTGTGGCACTCGAAGAGGTCCTATATTTCAAATACCAGAATGGAAACTCCCATAAAAAAGTGGGGTTTGGGTCTCTCGAATATTGAAAAGGTATGATTGAATCTCACATGGCTAAAGTTAGAGTTAGTTATAATATATGGGTAATGGGGATAAAACACGAATTCAATCGGATGAATGGATACATCTTTGAAAATAGAATAGCTGTGGGACCAAACGAGCTATTAAAAAGTACTTTTCCTTTACTAAGGCCAGATGAGTCATTAAATTTTAACTCCAGGATATGTTCGGGTTATGTCTTATTTAAGTAACATCATCTGACTACCATTGGACAAGCCAAGATTACTAAGACATCAACCGAACCTCAAAATATCTGATTGAATATTGTCAGTAAAAATAAGAATATAGTTAATGGAACACTAACTCCAATTTACATGTTTTTAGAAGCTTTAAAATCCTAATTTGTCTGTCAAACTTTGATGAATACTTCAGAAGTATTTTCGCCAAATATTTTGGCGAAGAAACGCTATCAAAGACTCGAGATCCCACCCAACGAAGACGTGATAAATAGTCCTGGGTCTTTATGGGAAACCCCTTCATGAATATGAAGGAGAAGTGGTTTTGGTACCGAATGGCAAAGTCGTCCCTAATTGTGAATAATTTGAAAAAAACACCGGAGGAAAGACTTCTTTAAAAATGATAAGGAAAATTTAGGACATCTATTCTATTACTGCAAAGACAAGTAAGCACTGTGAATAATAGATTGATACGGGATGCATACGGGATTGAGAAAAAAAAATCCAAGGATGGATTTAAGATTGAAGCAGTCATAGCGAAGGTGCTCTTTATAACGTATGGCCAAGTTTTCCAGGTCAGCTATGTGAAGATGCACATAAGAAATTTTGGTATTTTTGACGAGAGAGGAGCAACGATGGGTTTGAAATTGTAAAGCAATAATAATGTTTATAAATATATTTTTCTAGAACTGGCTAGAGATCCTCTATTTATATAGAGGTTTTTTTCCCCAGTTATTTTGTTTCGTTCATTTTTCTATTATCTTATTCTTATTATTTCATGGGTAGATGAGTGGTGGTAATGATTTGATTGTTGTGACTAATATGTAAATAATAATTTAATGAATTTTTAAGATAGTGGTGGAGTATATATGTGGATGATTATTGTAGTCAAATAAAAAAAACTTTGGCCTCGGTAACTCACTTCAACCAGCCTCGAAGGGACGACAGAATTTAGTATGGCTGCTCAATTTTTGTCAATTCCTTAGTTATTTGGTCCAGAAAGTAAACAGTGGCACCGGAACCATCGGAGCAAAAGAGCCATTAGCCCATCACTTCTAAAGAATTTTAAAATTTTTGTAAATAAAAAATATTCGTCTTATCTATAAAAAATAAATGTCATAATTTAAAAAAAAATTGTTATTTTTTTAAATTTTATCCGTTCAAAAAATGTTATTCTAAGGCAATCTGATTATTCGTTCAAATTTACTTGCTTTCTCAAAAATGTTAACTCTAAAATTTAATGTATCTTCTTAAAAAAGCTCTTTTTCAAATTTGACGATATAAAAAATCAAAATCGTCGAAAAATTCCAACAAGCCTGCCTGCTTTTACCCCCAAAAAAAAAAAAAAATAATAATGTGATTTCATATACAGATAATTAGTTAGCCCAAAAAGAACGATATCAGACATCAACTTGTACCCAAATGGATCCTCCTTCCCAGAAACAAAAAAAAAATTAATGACAGTATCCATTTAATACTAATTTCCTACAAAGTTTGATTCAGAAGTAATCTACCTACACTTTCAAAATATTTATCTATACCTGACATAGTTATACGATATGTTACATTGAAAAATATTTTTCTAGACAAGCATTCTAGGAAAATATCTTCGCGTAATTATTTGTTCTTGATTAAGGAATTAACTTATTCTTGTAATGTCATTGACACACAGTTATCAGATCATAGAGTCATTAGCTTACTAATATATCGAAAACTAAGGGAAATGAGAAGTAAACGATAATGGAAACTCAACTCGACATTTTTAAATGATCCCGAGACAAATGACGAACATATTTACTCCAGTTCAAAGAATACTCTTAAAAATCAAAAACCTATTAAGAAGAAAAGGAGCTATGAAATTTGGAAAAATCCAGCGAGATATTGATAAACTTGAAGAAATTACAAGTAGTGAATTAAGCACGATAGAAAAGAGATCTTTTAAATAGAACCAAATTCAAAATGGAATCTATTGGTGATTTATCTCATACTACGATGTCTCGAGGAGAATAAAAGAAAGAACAAAAAGAAAAATATATGACTATTTACATCGACTTGTGAAATATTTGATGATCCATAATACATCTGCCAAGAAATTAAAGAATATTTTACTCAAATTAACAAATGCTTTGATTGCACTAACACCGCTACGTGTGCAAGGTGCAGAAGTGCTAATAAGTATTATTGTGAGGAAAGAGATGTGCAGCTGAAAAATTGCTTTCAGTCTCTAAAAATGATATCGATTCTTTAGAGCAGCAGGATGTTACGGAAAAATCAATTCAAGATGCAATAAATCTTGACTATGCAAAATTGCATAGACAAAATCTTTTCATACACTTTAGGCAACCAGTTGAGCCAAGTTTTGAAGCAGATATTACGTCAAGCCAAATATGGTTGTATGAAAACAAATTAATGGATAGTATCCCTTAATGTTGCAGACCTTTTTTAGAATCATCTGACAATATTTCTTCAATGACTATTGATTTTTTCTAGAGCCTTTGATACATTCGCTTACAAATTCATAATTGAAATGTTATTTAAAAAAGGGTATGGTTATTTTATCGTCAGGATGGCTCTCCGCTCTTCTAGCCAAATCACAAACCATAGTTCAGTAGGGCTATATTAGATAGCAGAAGAGATGTGCGACAAGGGAACCCTTCCTCTACTATACTTTTTATTATGATTATCGACCATTTAATCCAGAAAATTTATATCAATGGTAACCTAATTAGTTTTTCTACCATTTCTTCCCATTTATAGTGTTTTCGTTATGCTGATGACTTAACCATGATTTTTTTGGGGGATCCACTACAAATAATAAAGTCTTTTAAGATAGCTTTACGTCTCATATATGTTTTTTCCATAATTTCTGGACTAAAAATAAACCCTGAGAAAACTCAAATACTGAACTAATATCATGGAATCATTGAAAAAAACCTAGCCAACTTTTAACACGATAGAAACCATGAAGTTACTAAGGAATTTGATTGGAAACGAATGCATTGGAATTTTTTTTAGAAGAAATCACCAGAAAGATTGAACGGGATTGTTGCTTTTTTTCAGCCTTCAATCTTAACTCCTAGGACAAAGTTCAGGCTTGGAACACGTATATAATTTTAAAAGTGATTCACCTTTTATGAGTAAATCTCTATGATGAAGAAATCACCCCACAGATTATCATGATGGAGATGACATTTTCAAAATTAAATAAGGAAAAAATTATATCGGTGAAGAGAATTCATTATCCCCCGAAATATTGCGGCCTTTTATCGTTCGGACAAGTGGAGTAGATTATGCAGGCGAAACAGCAAATTCAGGTAAGGTCATAAATAAACTGGCCTTCGATCAATACAAGTTAGCATTTGGGAGTTATGTCCCAGTTCCAAGACCTGTGTTGCCAATACTTATTCGATATTTATTCCTTAGTACGTAAGATCTTACAAAATTTAGTCAAACTCCGACATGAGAGCCTTTTGTTACATACTTGGATAGAAGGGAAATAAATTAACTTGTATGGAAAAGCATAAGTGTTATAAAAAATTACTCACTTATCATCAGAAAAATGGCATAGGTATAGAATACTATCTGGTACTCTCTGGTACTCCAGAAGTAAGGGCAAAGTTTTTTTAAGGAGATCCAAGAATATGAGGCTTTTGTCGGACCAAGGACAAGACTAGCGATCATTTTGTAAATGAATGCGAGACGTTCCTTCCAATTTACAACGCCATCAGTTGTTTTTCATTTAAGTTGAATGAAAAACTTATTGGCTGGACCCCATCCTGCTGAAATACCATATTGTCATTTCACAAGCAACGCCCTTCATTCAAGGAATCAGTCTATTTTATGATAAAAAGTTAGTTAATTTAATCAGAGGAAATTTACATATCCATAGTTCGTAAAGCTCAAATTTTTTAATAACATATACTATGTAGATTATTTTTTTAAATTATCTATGGACATGCTTAAACATTCATTTATAAATATATCCTTAAATTCGTACTGATTGACTCCATAACATAATTTCTGGTATTCATTTCATTCACAAATATATATGTACAATGAACAAATGTATGGCTTTATCAATTTTATGTATATAACAACGAAATATTCTTATTGAGCGTTTTCACTGACGTCAAGGACTGTATCATAAACTGAAGCGAAGTCCTCAGGCTGGAATCGACGTAGCTCATAGAGAACGCACTCGGGAGAAATTATTCTATCGAACTAATGTACGTAGGTTGGAGCCCGATCAGTCCCCCAGTGAAAAACATACTTTACGTATATGGACTTCACACATGATTCCTAGGTTAGATGGAGTAAATTTAATACTATAAGGTTTACTTAAACTTAATCACTGCAACTCTATCTAACCAATTAGAGGAACATTATTTTTTTTTAAAAAGCACTCGGGCTGTCTCAATGTTCATCAACCCCCTTGTGTCATATATAAGTTTACACTAAATATTTTTTTTCAAACTTAATTAAAAACTAGTTTGCGAAGACAGTGGGAACAAAATTAAGATAAGGTTTTTTTCTGTGGCTTATAACTAAGATCGACGTATTTTATTCCACATGGCCTGCTTCAGCCACAATGACTGTCTCCATCCTCCTCCTGAAGGTCGCACATACCTTAGGGATCTTCTGACAAGTCAGTCCATGCAACTTTAATAGTGGACTCCAAAAATTTCACAGACCTGTGAGACTTGTTGCAGGCAGCTCTCCCTACCTTTTCCTAGATGAAATAATTCAACGGATTAAGAACGGGGGAGCTGAAAGGCTACATGTTCTTGAGCACATTCAAAATAAGATTGGCTATAGACTACATCTTCTTTGTGGCCTTCGTAATGAAATGTTTATTTCCCTCTCAATTTTGCTCCCAAGTCATCTTTAATTATCCTTCGGAGACTTTGTGGCGACTGTTCCTTGACCCCTCCAACATAAAACAATTTAGCACTTGATCCCAAAGAAATTAAGGAATATTTGAATGGAGCATGAGCAATATCTACTTATTAGAAGTTTTGTTTTTTGTTTAGTGGCACCATCTTATGTTTAATATTTTGTTTGAGGATAGCATCCAAAGCAGTTGCAAAGTTCCATACGATGGTGGCAAAGAGATTCTGGGATTCCATATCTCAAGAAAAACGTTCCCAGGTCGCAATAAGAGAGTTATTCTAATATTCTTTATGTATTGTTTTTTTTAGTACTCTAACAAAATAATGTATTTATTGTATGTATTTATTATTTTTCTCACCATTTATTAATGTACCATTGATATTGGTTTGCAATAAATGACGATAAAAAATATATATATGGTATTATTAGTTTGTATAAGTTTATTTATTTATTACAAATAACTTTGTAAATATGTGCCATCTTGCAGAGATTGATTCTTTTATAGCTTGCTCAAACCCTATTAAATTAGATAAACATATACTGAAAACCCTTATGAAACAGCTAGATTGGTAGATTTGATTTGATTTTTTATTTGTTTAATGGTTAAGGGACGAGAGAAAAGTAGGATGATTGTAGACTAATATCATTGCAAATGTACTGTTAATTTATTGGACATATGAATATATACTATGTAAATAAGAATATATGTATAATGATATAAAATAAAACTATGAAAAACACATCTGAGCATTGTTTCACCTGCTTCTTGATTATTCTCTTCATGCCTTAATACATATTGCAATTACTAAACTATCTAGTCACCAAAATGTCAAGTTCTTTTTTTTTATGCCTTTGATTGAGTTAATGAGTTCCTGATTACTTTTATCCCCAAAAACATGAGAATAACCAAAATCACGTAGACATTCTGGTTTTGAGGTCGTCAGAGTATTTTTTTAAATCAGATTTTTATAACATCTGCATGATTTAAGTGTTATTTTTTGCCTTCAAAGATCCATTTAAAACATAACATAAAATATAATTTGTAGACATGTCTCCAAATTCAAAAACTATATAATTATTTCTACATCATTTTTTGAATAGGAGAAAATTTCCTATAAGTAAAAAAAAGGACGAAAAATTAACATTTTTTTATAAAGTTTAATAAATTCTACATTGTCGCTAAGTGACGACATATAACTTCATAATTTAAAAAAATAACATTGAAAAAAATTATATAAGATTTGTTTCTTTATAAATTATTTTTGTATGTTTATTAAGCTATCAATCATTATATTTCACAATATATAAAATGTTCAGCCATATAAACTTCTTTTTTTTAAATATTTGAGCTTCATCAAAAAAATATTCCCTTTCCCGTAATAACTGCTATACACAGACTTATGGCATACTTGTTGTCAGTTTTTCAAGATAAGCAGGTGCGACATCGTTCCAAGCATTCTTAAAAATGTTCCACAACTAATTTTTACTTGTGGGACACTTTTTCTGTCTCGGTGTTCCTACAATAGCTCTATTGAGCTTGTAATTTTAGGGAAATAAATAAGGGATCTAGGAAACCACGCCTTTGCAAAATTTGCCTCTGAAAAGATTGTCATGGGATTAATTGACCAGGGAAAATTCGCATTGGAAAAAGCTCACCGAGCAGAGGAATATCCTTTCTTAATTTAATGTCAATATTATTTACATTAAATAGGGGAAGGCGATTTATTTAATGAAATTTATAGCAAAATGATATTTTTTTTAAATATTATTTAAAATATTAAAGAATTGGAATCTGGAATTTTTACTAAAATTGTATCAGAATCAGCATCAGGATTTTTTTTTGAAATTGTCCCATCATTAGTTTAAATAGCGAAAGAAGTATGGGAGTACGTTAGAACAAAGGTGAAGAAAAAAAAGACCCCTGTATTGTCAGGGTTCACAGGAGAATTCTATCAAGCTCTGCAAGAGATGTCGGAAATTTTAGCAGAACTTTACAACAAAACTTTTTCATAAAAGGGCTACACGAAGCTCAAAAGAGGGGAATGATATCTTTGTGTCCGAAGAAAAATAATAAAATTATAAACTGGAGACCCATGACAATCCTGGAAGAAGAATACAAAATATACTCTGGATCCTTACGGAAAGACAGATGCCAGTCTTCGATAAAATTCTTCCTGAAACACAATTTGGGTTCAGACCCAGTTGGAGAAGGGATGTCGAAGTTATGCCCCTCAAAGCAGAAATAGAGGGAAACAAATGAGTCAGAAAAGTCCCTGGCTACTAATTTATTGGATTTCCAAAAACATTTGATTCGTTCAAAGCATGTGAGCAAGATCAGTGATAGATATTGATGGTGAACCACAAATATATATTGAGGGGGGCACACGCTAAGGCAATCCGATCAGCCCACCTCTCTTCTACATTATGATCAGCTTCTACAAAAGATGATAGATCCAGTGGGAACAAAAATAGGAGGTAAAATGTAGATAATATGTCGATCTTGATGAGTGAACAGTGAATTGAGTCGGATTGGAAATGTCTCAGCAGAGTCCTTAAATCATTTGAAGAAATATCGGGCTAGAAAATTAATGACGAAAAGACTCAAGTCATGACGAATATGGATGCGCCAGAGAAACTATTCAAAGAGTCCTGTCTGGTAAGAGGAAATATTTTCACTATGGAAAATGACACTAAAAAAATAGACAATGAAATATTATTAGTGATTTTATCAATAAGAAAACATAATATTGAAAATTGATAATATCGAAAGACTTAATATTGGAATACAACAATAGTTCCAAGCATAACCCATATTCTGAGATGTCTACCCTATAACGAGAAGTGTGCCAAGAATTGGAAGAAGATGGATATTGACTACGTAAATGTACCGAAATATATAGGGCATGGGAGATTGCAAATGGAGAAATGGGGAGGTGGTTTGGATATGATAGATGTGACGCTTCATTGCAATTTTTTTCTGTTTTCCTGCTATAAGAGAGCATTTCATGTCAATTTTCTCCTGGAAAAAGTATCTGTGTGTACCCTGTAAGGAAAACTTCATATACACTACTAATCAAACCCAATGGAAAATCCTGGTACAAGAAACTATATATATTTCTTAAAATGGTATGTGTTTATTATAGAATAAACATTAATTAAGGTTCCATAATATTTGAAGAATTTGGAAAAAAAACTAGACTTTTATTATTACGACAATAATAGTTATAAAATGTGCATTTTTTAATGTTGGTAAACATGTTTGAAAGACATGGTATGCATTGATTGTCAAAAAGAATGCAGTTGTAATGCAGGATAGTTTAAACAAGAGAATTTACAAAAATAGAACTTGCCATGGATTATAGATTCACTAACTCGGATGAATTTACTTTTTAAAAAAGCATCTTTTTCCTTTGCCATAAACAAGAATATTTGGTACAATATTTTCCTTTTTTAAACCTCCATTACTTCCCTTCAAATCCTATCACGAGTACATACCCCGGGTTTTTAGGCATTAAGCATCGAGATTTTAACAATATTAATCTTAACTTGCCCTTATTAGTTGTTACATATGATTAAGGCTAAGAATATTTGCTAAATTGCAGTGAACGCAAATTGAATATATATATATATATGTTGCTAAGAGTAAAATATTAATATTTTTATTATTATTTATCCCTATTTTGAAAATTCTAACATATCAACGAGCATGGAGGACTATAGTGTACATTTTCACTGACGCCATAAACAGCATCATAATTGAAGTTGACACAATTTTGGAGGCTCAAAGTTGATATTTTTAAACATGAATTGAACAAATATCGAATAAGCCGGAAGGAAACTTCATTAAAAGGCTTTACGAAAAAAAAAACTTATTTGTGAAAAATCCTTCAAAATAGTTAGATTTGTAATTTTTTTAGTACTGATCGATTAACGACGAGAAAAGTAAGTTAAGAATATTTTATTAATTCCACTGTAATAGTAAACATTTTCAAAACATTTTATGGTCAAATATTAGGGATGAAACGTACTACAAACCGTAGTACACCATTCACAGGCGTGGTCTGGTACACTATAAACATACTGGTAAACGGGTTCTTTACTATAATTAATGTAGTTTTTCAAGTTTTTTAAATATTTTATTCTTTAATAATTTAATTTCTATATATATAAATTATTATTAAATATACTTAACTTCTCTAAAGAACAAAGGTTAATATAAAATAAACACGAGTTATATAATACTAGTATTCATGAACTTCTAACTTTTTAATTAATTTTTTCTCATTATTCCTCTTTTGTATAAACAAATACATAAATTATTTCTTATAAAAAAGGATGTTATGGATTAAAACCTTACCTCAATATATAAATCCATTAATTAAAAAAATAAAAATAACCAAAATTTAAAATATTTAAGATGTGATGATATACGTACCACATCGAAGGTAAAAACGTACCAAACCGAGCCGCGGTACAACCTCGTACCGCGCTATTCCTATCATATATATAATAAAACTAGGCAAAGAGGGGTACAACTTTGACAGACAGAAAGGTTTGAGTATTTTTATTTGTTGGCCCCATTTTGAAATCCAATGGTTTACTATTTTCCTTAATATTAACCAAAAAACAATTTTTATAAAGCTTGGTGGTTTAGGCTCCCAAAATGACAAACATCAAAAATAGTGACAGCACGTGAAAATGCTCTTTAGGAGTGTATGTCAGTAGATATGTACTCCCTCGAGGGTACCATATTTTTCATGACATTCCCTAAGGGGTAGTTATTATACTAACCACAACTTACACAGTATTTCCATCCCTACATACGATACCAATTACCAGGTGGTACAGTAAAATCTGAACACTTTGAATTTTAAACTACAACAAGATACAGTTTTTAAACTAACAATATAATTTCCACAAAATCAATACTATAAATAGATATGTGTCTATTAAATATTAATGTAGCTATCCTTAGCGGCAATGGCTTCCAGGCGGCAGAAGGCCTTGCACCCGCTGCAAATATAATTATCTGGCATTGCGTCCCAGTACTGTCTGACAATGGCTTTAAGGGCCTCGGTGTTTGGATGAAGGGCTCTCCCTGCAGGCCTCCCCCTCGATATAAAACCAAAAGGTGTAATCGATTTGATTAGCATCAGAGCTGTAAGGGGCCATAAGTGTCAAAAAAAAAAAAAAGTTCAAAAGAACTCATCCAAAAGTGTTTTGCAACCGATGGATTTCTTACATTGCTGTTATCAAAAGTGGCCTCTCCGGGTACAGTTTGGTCTTTTCGGCAGAGGCCTTCTTCCTCTCCAATGTTTTGGACTTGCTGAGGACGTAAAGGGTGGTCCTGAAGACGCTCAACTGCTTGGAGTGTGAGAATGGAAGTCAGGTCAATCAGGTTCAAGTGACAGTGAAGTTTTTCGACTTTTACATAAGCTAGAGAACTCAAGTTTGTTCTGTTTTATAAACAGTTGTTTATGCTTTAATACATAAAAATATCAGTAAATGCCATTCTCTCAAACTTCATTTATTATTGAATTAGTAAGTATTCAAATTTAATTGGACCACTTGGTATTTTCATGAGTTAACCCATTGAATACTTTTTTACCTTTATATTTTTATACCTGTAAATTCATATTTTAAAATATTAGTTGGGGGAAAGGGGAAATATTGAATTTTGTGGATATTGGGAGATATATTAGTTCTGAAAAAAAAAAAAAAAAAAAATCATGTTTTATAGAGCGTTATCAAGTGACCTCAGTATTGTTCATGTGGTACATTTTTGGGCCTAAACAATAATATTTTATAACATTGAATATCATTTTTCATAAACATTCTGGAAAATAATGAGCTATTAGACGTTCAAAAGGGATCAACAAATTCAAGGACTTAAACCTTACTCTCTATAAAAAAATAAAAAATCTTTAATTCCCTTGTTTTATTATATAATATATATGACCCTTAAATGTATTAAAATATGTTAGTACATCGCTATACAATCTTGTAGATAAAATTAACGATTATAATGGAAGAGACAAGGTATTTGTCGCTAACTATCCTACTTATCTCGTCCCTAATCACTCAAAAAAAAAAAAATAATAATAATAATGTACAAACCTAACCATTATTAAGTATTTCTAGTACATATCACTTTGATTGAATTAAAATATCACTGTTCATCATTGATATCAAGTAGTATTCAATACAACTATGAAGTTGTTGTTCTTTTTTTCAAATAGTCGTTTGATAGAGTTTTATCAAGATTTTTTGGAAATTTGTTCATTTTGTATAGTAAAAGTATAAACTTTGAACTAACAAAATGGCGTTTGCAATTAATTATGCCGATAATTCATCGTTTGGGAAGAAAAATAATAATGCATAAGAAACAATAAAAAATGTTATTTCAAAACTTTATGTATAATTAATTATAGAATGTGTCTATAACTCAGAAATTAATAAAGGAACATTCCAAAAAAATTGGATATAATAAATTCATAATTTACAAAGAAAGTGGAGCAAAACTATTATATATTAAGATATAATGTGGACATTAAAGTCTCTGGGCTGAATACACAAGCTAGGGAACAACGAAGATTTCTTCACCTACAGAAAAGTTGAAGAATAAAGTCGTGCATACAAAAAAAAAAAAAAGATTTTGACTATGGTGAAATGGAAGATCGCTTGAGCAGTGAACGTATTAGTATTGGAAGAGTTGTAAATTCTAAGTAGAGTCTGTGTGTAAAAAATAAAAATAATATGATAGCCATAGATGAAAAAAATATTGTAATTGAAGCTTTTTGTAGTTTCTACCCGAATATATAATTTTTTTATTATTGTTGAGGAGATAACATGGACGTTCTATAAACTATTAAGCGTAACCACAAATATTTTTACTAATGAATGCCGGGGAGTAACGCTGAGGAGTTATAAGTATAAGTCTTTGTTGGACCCGGAGAATAATTGATGATGATCGACATCGGCATTCTTTGATATATATGGAGTGGAATTTGTATTTTTAATTTAATTAAACGTCATTACAACAAAGCTGCTCTCCCTCCAAAAATCCTTCAAATTATCAGTGTGACCAAATTAATTTTCGGTTTCTTTTTTAGACATACCAATGGATAGAATAATTTTCTTCCATGATGATAACCCTGACAATTTGAAGAATCTTTGGAAGGAGAGCAGCTTTGTTGTAATGACGCTTTATTTGAATGTTCACAAACAGCTATGAGATGAAGTAAATAATCCCAAATTCCACTCTGTATTTAGCTACGAATAAATCAGAATTAATGTCATATCGATCCTAAATTATATCATGAGTTCAACCAGGACTTAGAGTAATAAATCTACAACAAACTCTGATCAGAGTATTAGGTCGCTCAATAAATCCTGGGCGCGCTCCCGCTCAGTTGCTAATTTTGTAATAGCGCTCTCGCTCATTTTTAATACAATAAGTGCATTACTACTTAATCAAAAATTAGAGGCGCACCTTTTTTCGCTCGTATAGGAGCATTTAAATTTCATAACTCTTTATAATTGCAATTAAAATTCCTAATCTATATATATTATTTTTTTTTAAAATGAAAAGAAATAAGGTACAAGAGTAAATAAAAACTTAAGGATCTAAAATTATATTAAAAATAAAAAAATCCATAAAATGATTTATCCAATGTTTTAACTATTAAATATTTGATTCATTGAAAAAAATAATTATTTTCTCAAAGTTTTCATCTTTTAAACTCTAACATATATCCTTAAGTAATTGGCCACTTCAGAAATTACACACTGAACGGTAGTTAAGAAAAGCAGTGTATAAATTAGGAGGTAACATTTGTGCTTAATAAAATGTAAAGGCAACCCTGCCAAACATTCAAATTACTTTGTAATAACAATAATTTATTGATAGAATTCACATTACCACATGCAAATAAGATAATATTAAGTGTTAATGGACAGTGGTTCCCAAACATTGTATTTTGATGCAAGTTTCTAGTGAACCATACATTATTTGCAATAGCTTATAATAATCAAAATATTTGGTTGAATTAAAAGAAGTGTGTGTGTCAATAAATTTTTATTTGTCTTTTGGTGTGCCTTGGGCTCAAAAAGTTTGGGAACTTCTGTTTTAGAGGACATATAATTGCAAGGTTTCAAGCACTATCATCCAGTTTAGGCTGATAATTAGTTTGAGCTTGAACACAGTGTTTTCATGCTTTTGAACTTATGCTTGCCTGCGATTTCGAAATTTTACGTCAATTTACTACCTAAAAATATATGGCAACCCTATTACAGTTGGGAACAACTGTAATCTCCACATACAAAGGAGCTGGCGGTGTCTCTGGGGAAACTTATTTCTTACTCTTCATAGAGTTAGAGTGGCCAGCTACATAAGAGGGAAACTCGTCAACCGAAAACACCAGAGAGCCACAGATACAGAATAGAAAAAAATATTCTAGCTTATCTTGAGACATAACTTCTACTGTCTTTTCTTGCAATCTTTCAAAGTATTCTTTAAATCTCAAATTTATTTATATTATCTCATAAGAGAAACGGAAAAAATAATAATAATTTATATAAATGAGCTAAAATTAGAGCGATTTTACTGCTCTTCTTAAGTGTTGAGCGCACTCCTGCTCTCGGTCAAGAATTTTGAGTGGCACTAATGCTTTGATCCTGATTGTTACTCTACGTGCTTTATGAGCGCACACACTAGCGTGTACACTTTATACTTAGATGTTCGCACCTAAATAATAGAATAGTAAATATAAAAAACTTTGAAAATAAAAAATAGTCTTTAGATTGCCAACTACAGAAAAATCACATAACAATAATTACATAAAATTTACAACACTAAACATTGTGTTTAGTGCATCCTAATTGTTCTTATTACTATTAAAAACACATGGTAGCAATATAAAATCATACAAATACCTTGAATCCAGTGGGACACCACTCTACAAATTCAATTGACTTATGCATTTTAATTGAAGCTATTGACGCATTGACATCTTTAGGCATAACATCTCCTCTATATAATAAACAAACTGCCATGTACTTTCCGTTTCTCGGATCACATTTCACCATTTGATGATCAGCCTCGAAACATTGCTTCGTAATTGTTTCCGTCTTAAGCATTTGATGAAAGGCCTAAGGATAAAATTTTTTATTCATATTTATAAATACATGCAAACTTTGGCACGGATAGTATACACACATCACTTGTAGAGACAACTGGTCCATAGGTTGCCAAGGGAAAATGTATTCTCGGATAGGGAACGAGATTGGTTTGAAACTCGCACAGATCTACATTTAAAGCACCATCAAAACGTAGGGAAGCTGTGATGGTCGATATGACTTGAGCAATTAATCGATTAAGATTCGAGTATGAAGGGCTATCAAGATGAAGTTTTTTTACACATAATTCATAGATGGCGTGGTTATCCACCAAAAAGGCCACATCGCATAATTCTAGAGTAGCGTGAGTGTATAAAATAGTATTATATGGTTCCACAATAGCTGTACTCATCTTAAATTTACAGTTTATGTAAAATTTTATAAATAAAAGAAAGATAATTATAGTATATTGGGTCAAAATATTACTATGAATTTCCAACCTCTGGAGCAGGATAAATAGAAAATCCCACTTTCGACTTCTTTGGAAAGTTGTCAGTAAGTACTTCCATTAAAAGAGAGGTAAATCCTGAACCCGTTCCACCACCAAATGAATGAAAAACTTTAAATCCTTGAAGGGATTCACATTGGTCAACCATATTACGAATTTGCTCGACGGTACTATGAATAAAATTTTGTCCAATGGTATAGTGACCTCGTGCGTAGTTATTGGCGGCATCTTCTTTGTCACTCAATAACTGATTAGGATGAAATAGTCGCTTATAACTACCTGTTCGTATTTCATCTAGAAAACAAATGAGTCTTAAATATTTTATAACACAAAATATTTGAGGATTGTTTTACCAATTACAGATGGCTCTAGATCAATAAAAATGGCACGAGGAACATACTTAGAGCCCTGTCCTTCATGGAAGAAAGTTTGGAAGGAATTTCTCTCAGGATTAGTAGATTCATTTTGTTCGGAGATGAATCCATTTGGATCAATTCCATGTTCTAAACAATATAACTCCCAACAAGCATTACCAATTTGTACTCCAGCCTGTCCTAGATGAATAGACAATATTTCTCTATTCATTCTATATGTCTTGATGGAATATAAAAAATGGAACATAAGATATTACTGATGGGAATTTTTCCTCTTAACATACCTTGTAGCAATACAATATTTATTTCATGAAATAGAAAGGATGAATGATGTATTGCTTCTTGAGATACAGGGTAGGAGAGCGTACAGGGAAAGTCTTCTCTTAGTATCAAATGTGTATCATTAATATTTATTTCGCAATCAAATTGGATTTAGAATACATAGTTTCAGATCGATATGAAGTTGTAAAATATTAGGAAGTTGTATGCTTATGTTTGTAGATTGGTTAGGGTGGCCCTTCAAAAATAATGTTGAGCTTGTACATGTTACACTCTTTTCTCTTGTTCCCTTCATAATAAAATTTCTCTCTACAAAATATTTTTGACTTTAATTAATACTTAGGGGGAACCCTCCGTCCTAATGTTGAGCCCTATATTGAAAAATTAGATTTCTCTATATTTGTCTATTACACTATCTCTGTAACCATAAATAAATAGCATGTCAATACTATAATAACTACCTTTACTTATTTTTTGCTTTTTGTAGCTTCAGGATTCAATCATTTTTAACATCAATAAGTTATGAGCAGAGGTGTATAAAATATGTTCAAGAAAGCGGGAGCGGTTTTTCCTATTTGACAATCTGAATAAGCTTTTTTACTTTACAAAGCTACATCATTATTATTTAATTCTTGATAACGAAACATCGAAGTATAAAGTAGTAATAGTGCGTGTCCTTATTAAAAGAAGGGAGGAAATGAGAGTTTACTAGGCAGGTATAAGTGTAATTCCTTGGTGGAATCAGACTAGAATCGAAGATCAACATCGAAATAACTTCAAAGTGTTGAGATCAGACCGGCACATTTTTCAAAAACCTTTTAATTGTCACTGAGGCCACATTTTTCGACGGATTTACTTGAAAATTGGCTTGAATTGTATATATGAATGAGAAAAAGAGCTCATTTGATTTATCCTCCTCCAGCATCAATCATCGCCCTGTTCTATTGCGAGAAGGAGGACACCCCTTGACGATATAGTTATTTGGCATATGTGTCATTGTCTCTTTGATGGAGGCAATCAGTGAGTGCTTGATGGTATGTACGATTTGTTTTAGATTCAACGGAGGCCCATAAAAAATAATCCATCGAATTAAGACCCGGAATACTGAGGGTATCTGATACTTTATTTTATCACTGAGAAACAGAACAGTTTGCATCCTGTAGCTTTTACATCTAAGGTCCTCCAACATGCAGGCCTCCAAAGTCCGGGTCCCCAACTCCTCAGGAATTGAGTTAAAGCTTTTGGATGAGTCATCATCGAACAGGGTCTGATTTTTTTAGATGAATTAGTTTGTTCTGGCTTTCCTGGTCGACCTGTTAGCGACTCATGACGGATCTGGGATCATCAGTCTCCAAAAGAGCCTTACAAATCTTTTGCACGGTCCCAATTGGGACAGCAGTCATATTTGATACCTCGCAACTTTAAATATCCATGACGGTGACACGCCGTTCTTCTTCTTTAAAATCAATCTTCCTATTATCTTGAGCAGCTGTTGCCATGAAGCCCAAAACTTAACTAAAGTTTGTTGATACAACAACGTTCCTGCTGCCAAAAATACCGTCATCATTGTTTCTTTCTTCTCACGGCTCCTTGCAGCTAATCTAATGAAACATCCTAACAACTAAGCTCATCTGCTCCCAAACATACTACAAAATGTTAAGATTACCACGTTCACTTTCGTTTTTGTTTTTTTACATAGCGACAGGACATAATTTATGCATCACTGGGCATGAGCGGTGTTTACTTATTAGAAGCTTTTTGACCTAACCTAAGACAGTGTCACCACTTTGAGTTCGTTCCTGTTGATAAGTAGTTTGTATACTTATTTGTTGATTACGACAATTTAGTACAACTACACCATCTTGTGGTTATTAATTTTAGTATAAATTTGATCATGTCCTATTAGACTATTTACTATTTATATAAAATAAAGACGTGAATAATATTCTGAAATTCACAATTTTAGTCAAAAGTTTAAAATCAAATACTTTGAATGTCGCTCAAAGATTATAATTTTAGGCAGTTGAATATTGAAAAACATTATTAGAAGTTATTGAAAGGATGAGAGTATAATATTTACTCATATCAATAAAAACATTGATTTTATAAGTACACAAATATGAGTCACCCTAATGTAGACTTTCTTTTCTCAGAATATACGGTATAACATTTCCTGGTAAATCTAATATATAATTGCTATATAATATTCTTTTTATTTATATAATTCATTCATAAAAGGTTGAATACAAATTAAAGGTTCACTTTTTAATAGTGCAAAGGAAGTGATGGTGAAAGAAGCTCATATAATCAAGCAACAAATGAATACTTAATTATTACTTCAACATATAATATAAAAAAACATGAATAAAATATACATTTCACGAATGTATGAAGGTATAAGGATGATTATAACGTATTGAAAAATAATCAATAAAGAGATTATAGGTGTAAGAAAAAACGATTGGTACGTTGTTCTTTTTTTTACATCTTTTTTAGATCGTCTGCGCTATTGCTAATTTAAATGTTGAAGGTCCTCTTTTCTACAGCAGTAGTGTTGAAACTTGGTCCAGCACCGAATTTTTTTTTTCTGTTCGGTCTTAATTTATATTTTCTAGACCGATTTGGACCGACTTTTTTCGGTCTCATATATTATGAGAGATTTTTTTTTTCTAGATCATCTGTCATTCTATTTTTTCATAAAAATTTCAAAAGTACAGGATAAGTTCTAGAAAAATACTATCTACATATAAAAGACGGCGGAATCAAAATTAGTACGAGCTATCTCTGTTTAAACTTTGTATAACGTCATTGTACTTGAAAAAACATAGGATATCATATTATAAACAATTCATCTGTAAAATCGGTCTAGACCGATATTGTTTGGGACCAAATTATACCAAATTTTTCCTATGGACTGATCTAGACCAAATTTTTATATGAGCCCTGTCCAGATCGAGTTTTTTGTTGGGCCACACAAAAAAATATAACGGTGTCAGACCGGTCTTTCGGATTTCCAGACCGAACCCCAACACTAATTTCTACCTCCAAAGTCATGCAACAGGCCGCTGATTTAAAAAAGTAGTGATACATAAACAAAAAGAAACTATTAGGAAAAAACTAATCATAGAGATTAGAAAAATAATAACGGTTATTACTTACAGGAAAATGGTAAAACCTCTCAAAATTTGTATAACAGAGATAAGTAAATAATCTCGGTTGGACCGATAAAAATCCTCGTTACTCCTTTGAAAATATAGTCATCTTCCATCACTACTGGGTTGGTATCGAGTATCTAAAACTGTAGATATACAAATACGAATATTCGCTACAGGCTTGTCCACGTTCAACTTTTTTTGGTGTTCTGTTCAGTGTTCCTTTCAATTTATTTTGTTAGCGTTTATCCATTTTTAGCAATAAGATAAGCGTTCCATTTAGCGTTGAATTCATAAAATATAAAAAATTAATTGGTGTTCCAAGCTATATGTTGGGGGTAATTGGTATGTTATAAATAATACACATTTGGCGTTTCTTTTCAATCATGTTAATCTTAATTGATTGGACTATAATTAGCTCTTTCTAAACTGGGAATAATTTTAAACAATTACCATAATGATAATTGGTAAAAATTAGTTTCTTTTTTTTGTAGTTTCTTTTCGGATAAAAGGTTGGATGATACTAAACTCTGTCAAAAAGTGACAGAGTTTTGTATTCGAAGCAAACACGTCTTACCCGCTATAACAAACTTAAAATACGACACGATCCGCTTTCAAATTATATTTTTTTTACACAAAATTTTCGGATTAGATATATATGATTTGCTCAGATGTCAACACAAATCCCGAATTTTTCCTAATTGTACACAATATATGTAAATAAGGGCTTTAAATGTAAAAAAAAAAAGAATCTGGATTATAGGTGTTGGATTCTTGTGAAACGTTAATTTTAGAGAAAATTTCAAAATATGTTCTGATTTTTTTTTTTTTTTTACTATTTTAGCGTTTAACGTTTAGTGACAAAAAAAATTTATCAAACATACGTCTTGTCATAAAAAGATCATTTTCAAATGGTAACAAAGATGGTTTTGAAGACTGAAACTTCCAAAAATAAATTTTTCCTCAAAATACAACAGAAGATTAAATTAACAAATCGTCGTCCAGGAGGGAATAAGAGTCATCCACATATATTGTACTGTAATTTAAAAACGAAAATGATTTAACCGTTTTACTTCATCAGGATTTTTTCGTTATTTCTGGAGTTGATTAAGGAAATTTATTACTCATATTTTATAATCAGTGTTTCACTTACAAATAATCAATACCGTCGTCGAAGGCTTATATTTTATACGCTGTCAAATCGAGGAGGACGTCCTCGATTAGTTGTAATGGAATTATTTTACCTTAGAAATAAAGGAAGATACCCCTCCCCCCCAACTGGCTTTTCGGGAATAACGAAATGAGGTTAGGACGGTGGTCCTAGACCAAATCCATCTTAATTTACAGGAATAAAATTTCATCAAAAAAAAAAAAAAAAATTAGGATAATTGTTAATCTTGGAAATAACCATAAAAACACTATTGTATCTGGGACATACAATTTTAGCATTCTTCTTACATATTGGGCCTTCACAACTTCTTAACTGAAACATTAGCCTGATAAAGCCATTGTCACTTCTTAACGGTTCCTCTCAAAATAGATGGAGAATGAGTCTTTGTCTCTGTGCACCATGATTATTAGGGTTACGAAAATAAATTATAAATAAGGCAGGTATACAATCTTTCATGGATCACAAGGATTGAACATCAGAAGACCAGTTGACTATAGGCCAAAGATAGAATATGTTTTTATGTTTTTGTCAAAGAGTCAGAATATGAAAGCAATATCTTTCTATCGATCACGATACTTATCCTACTGAGGTGAAGTTAAATTTGTAACTCCAAGATTTTCAATATGAATAAAAATGTAAAAAGTAAACAAAAATGATAAATAATTAATTCTGAACAACATCAAGGATCCCAAAAACAATTCCCTATTGAAATTCGAAATACGAAATATTCGCATTTTCCTGTCATCCATACTTATGAATTCAACAAAATTCTCGAGTCGATCTAGACTCTTGAGTAATGCTGCACCCTAGTGAACTTATAATAATAAAGTTAAGTTTGTCTGTATGTTTGAATAAAAATAATCATATTCATATACATATATGTGGTCTAAGAAATGACAATGACATTTTATTAATGAAATCTCTTATGCGTTTTGCATGTATCATCGAGTGTGTATACAAGTTGCACTGTAGATAAATACGTCTTAATTGAAGATTCAATTAATAAAATTAGCATTGCAGTATTTGAGTATTTCTTTATATGTTAAATTAAAAAAGTAGTGAAAAATAGGGAAATTATTGTTAATGTGTAGAAAATATTATTTTGTGATAACTTTATTAGTCAAATACTATGGAAACTAATTCTATTGGCATTTTTAATAAATGTAAAATTAACTTAGAATTTTATTATCAATTCGTAAGGTTCTTATTAAACAATAACCACATTATGGATTAATTTTTGTTTTATAGTTTTTATTAGCAAACAGGCAAAAAACAACACTAATAATGAATATTAAAGAAATAAATCTAAGTTTACAATTTTCAGGTTGCTTTTTTTTGTACACGCGTACAACTTTATTTACGATCTATTTTACCTGCAAGCAAGTCATCTGAAAAAAAAAATTGAAAGAAAAAATAAAGCCACAACAGAAAATTGTATCAAATTACACAAAAATAAAGGCCATACTCAAAAAGTTTAACATAAATATTAAATCATCCTTGAACTAATCGTCGTTTATGCTAGTCTTTGTTGATGTAAAAATTGTTTTTTTATGTTCAATAAAATTATATGGTATTGAAGTTTGAGTACTACTAAGTTAGTACAAAATGATGAAAACTTTCGTAATGAAGACATTGAATGAATGTCATTGATATAAAATAACTCCATATGTATGGAAAATAATGAGAGATATCTTGTACCTTCACATTCAAACAAAAAAATGAACTGTAGTCTCTGAACAGGCGTTACAGTAAAAACAATTTTTTTCTTCTGGGCTCTTTTCATAAATACATCCTGTCGTAAGTGTACTAGTGACAGCTCTATACTTAAACCAATATACGAAATAATTAAAGTTTCCATAGACTTTTAAGGATTTTTTGGGTTGGTGCTTCCTCTTTCACAGAGTATCTCTCTTGCGATTAATCTGTTGAATTTATTGCATTTTGATCGGTTCGTCAACTTGTAGGAAGCGAACTGTACGATTTTTAATCCCTTTTATATAGTTGAAAGATATGTCTTTCACACCTGTGAAACGTAATATTTTTTTTTTTTAAACTCTTCGCCTTTCCATTTGTGACATTCAGTTAGATTAATCCCATTATTGAAGATCTCACTAACGTACTCTTGCTTTCCTTTGATGGACGTTCCAGCAAAGTGAATAAACCTTCGGTTTTTTAGGCTCAGGTTCTTACTAATTCATAAGTGGGAGGACTTTCGAAGAAATGTTTTTGCTTATGACAGCAACGCTAGCCCAGAACGGATTTATCGTCTTCAGCGTTTTGATAATTTCATCAGGACCTTCTCCTCTCAATAAATCCATTTCACTTCCAATTTGTTCTATCAGGCTATGTTCCATTAGCATGATCCAAAAGGTACTCCTGTCGAACAGTATCCTCAACCAAAAAAAAAAGCAAAGATTTCCAAAAGTATTTGATCGGAAGCAGTCCCAATCCTCCATACTTCCTCGGACAAGTAATTCTCTTCCAGGTTATCCTTCTATCTTTCCCTCCCGTTCTCAGAAATTTGAGACATTTTTCTTCTATTGTGTTAGCGAGTCCCACATTGAATGGTGTGATTTTCAACAAATGAACTGTCTTGGGAAGAATAAAAGAATTCCATTCATGTATGTATGCGGCTCGGTGGGTCTATAAGGTAAGTAAATTTAGTTGTGTTTTTTCTAATTTTTTCCTCTATTTCTTTCATGCTATTAGGCATACTGTCATCTTTGATAGATATCTTTTCCTCAAAGTAGCGTAGGAGTAAATTGCGTTATATTTCTTACTAATGGAAAATAAGTTACTGTTTTCCTCGAGTCTAATGTCAACTTGTGCCACTATGTCAGCGTAAACGTAAGATTCTACATGTTTCAATATTTTTTTTTCTTCTCTCATAACTGCCTATAGAATTAAGATTTAGTCATAAAATGTTCATAGTTGATATGTAGTTTAAACTTATGAAATTCAACTATTCCTTGTGAGGAGGTTCCTCCTCAAGGTGAGTATGATTGATTTCCGGTGTTACCTTTCCATCACAGGCATTTCTTCATTTTTTCCCCCTTCCCTTCATTGCCCACACACACACCCTCATCACCATACATGTAAATCCGGTGTGATTTTTAAATGTCCAGTTAATTTGTAATTGGTAGTATAGAAAACGAATTTTCTTTTCATAAGCTGTTGTCATTATTTTTTAACTCCAGAGAAGGTAACTTCCTGTTCTATTTATGAAAACTGCCAAGTGATAACGATTATAAGTGAATAAAAAGTGAAAATATGAGAGATATTAAAATAACTTCTTTGATCGCTGAAAATGGGGGTGGAAATATTTGGAGATACGACGATGCTTCCAAGTATTTGTCATGCCGCCTTTGTGAGTCTAACACAAAAACAGGAACAAAATTCAACATTTAAAGACACAGAAAGAATGATTCCCAAAAGGAATTTGGAAATGTATTCAAGGAATCTTGTTGAAGCAAATCCTGAAACATATAATTTCATAAATGATATGACCAAGATGTTTGTTGCTTGCAATGCCCCACTCAATATAGTTAGTCATCCCAATTTTGTAAAATTCATAGAACTGTATACTCAAAAACCCGTTCCGTCTCGCTTCGTGTATTACCAAGTCAATGGAATCTCAAAATCAAGTAGTAGTGTCCAAGATTAAGAAAGAACTTGGGAGAAAATAATATTTTGTTGCATTGGATGAAACTACAGATCCACAACAGTGATCCATGACTGCATTATTAATTGGTCACTCTGGATGGTCATTTTATAGGTCGCCCTTATTTAATTAATTTGGAGGATGTTAAAGGAGCTGACAGCAAAACGATTACTAATGTTGCAATTAATAGTATTAAAAATGTTTTGGGCTCCCACTTCAAATGCGTAAGTCTGAAGGTTTTCCTTACAGATACTGTATAAAATCGGCCGAAAACCTTAGGAAAAAATTTCCCTTGATGAAACAAATAACTTGTCTTTCTCATGCTTTAAATAGGATAGCTACGCTCTGTCCTGATCAATTCCCAAATACCAACACTTTAATCTCTAAAGTTAAGAATTTTTTAAAGAATGTTTGTGATCACTAACAGAGGTTTACTGCTTCATGCCAAATACACCTACCCCCTGCGCCTATTCTCACACGATAGGGAACTTGGCTTAAAGCAGTTAATACTTATTTTTGGTTTGGAAGAAAATAGTTACGCAATCCAAAAAGTGAAAGATGATTTGAATAATGAGTTTGTTTTCTCGGAAATATTGATGATTAAAGAGAATTTGAATCAGATTCAATTAACGATTAAAACATTTGAAGGGAGAATGTCACTTCTTACAAGTGTTACAATTGTTGAAAATCTATGTAAGGGTATAAAACTTGAACCGTTCAAAACTAAATGTATGGAGGTGATTGAGAAGAACAAGGGAGACCAGAATCAATTAATAGTGATAGTGAGTTACTTCATTACAAAAACACTCCTATACTAAACAACGACGCCGAGAGGGTTTTTAGTATGATGAGAGATATAAAAGTGTCCAAAAGGTCTTGTCTCACGTAGGGTCACGTCAGGGATTTGATGATTCTAAAGAAGAAAAGTGCCTTTGTAGAAATATGAAATTTCCAATAAATTATACTATTAATCTTAAAGGTAATAAATAATATATACTTATTAATTATATTTAATTTTTTTATTGTAGGTAAAATTTGACAGTAACAAAGTCTTATTTTTTAATGGTTTTAATGTATAAACAATAACTAAAATAAGTTACAAATATTATTTTTTTTTAAAGGATAGATATTAATAGTTTTATTTTCAGGATTTATGGAACTAGTATTTTTCTTGTATGTAGATTTCCAATTGATAAGAAGGCCAAATTCCATTTGACGATCATAGAATACCTGGTGGCACTAAACTTTACTGGTAAGTTTATATTTTTAATTATACTAAAATCCATCTCGATGTCAGAGTTTAGAATGGGATTTTTTTTCTACCTGTTGTTTTTTCACTGTGGTTAATGATGATTTCTGGAGTCAATTCCCGAAGTTTGATGTAATTTTTGTTTTGAACTATCATCTCCAGACATTTAGTTTTGAACAAAGCAAGTGTAATATTTTGCTATTTTTCAATGATTGGTACACTTGCAAATAGTTTGATTCTCTCTTTAAATAATTTTATGGTTGTTAGGATTTTAATAAAATAGTTTTTAATCATCACTACTTTCGATAAGAAGGAAAAATATTCAAAACAACTTCATCTTTTTGGATTGCATCATTGTTTTCTTCCACATCATTATATATATATTTTTTAATGAATTGATATAATAATAATATATTATATTCGAAACCTGATAGAACATTTGTGTGTTCATATCAGACGGAGAGTAACATTTAAGATTAGTTGCAGAGTTATAATAAATAGTAAGTCCTTCTTGGACTCACAGTAGAATTAAGGATCGCCATCGAAGTAATTCATGCCATAGTCTTTATTTACTTACTTTTACCTTTTCCCCACCCACGTCACAGCTGCTTGTAGCTGCTAAAATGAAACGTCTTGACAGCTAAGGTGCTTTCCTTCAAAATATTCTTCAAATTAACTATGTTGATTTTCGGTTTCTTTTTTTTTAACATGCCCATTCTACACCGGATTAACACTTTTGTCAAAAGTGGCCTCTATATCCTCATAAGGCTCTCTCTCTACCCCCTTTTTTATAGCTCTCTGGATAGTCTGGTGTGAAACCCAGAGATGCCTTGCATGGGCCTCATGGACTTGAGGGGATTGGCCTGGACTGTTATCTTTAACTCCTCCAGGTCCAGTTTGGCCGTTTTGACAGAGCCCATCTTCCTCTCCAACACTTCGGACTTGACGGCGTAAACGGCGGTCCTAGAGACCCTCATCTACTTGGAGTGCACGAAAGAAAATTTGTAGATTTCGTCAAGTGTTATTTTCTCAACTGGTACGTAATCTTTTTACTTTAATATATCAAAATATGAATTAATTTCAATCACTTAAACTTCATTAATAATTGAATTAGTAAGTGTTCAGATTTCAATGGACCAATCACATTAGGAAATTATGCATCGTGAAACGGATAGAACCATAATTTAGGTTATCAATGTTGTATAAATGTATGAAAATAGCCATGTGGAAAAGAAGCTGTCCTGAAAAAAAAATGCGCCGAAAAGAATCACGACTGCCATCTTATGTAAGTAAATATATTCGGGATATTTAGTTTAAAATTTATTTTTCTGTGTAGTCTTTAAATTATACTTAAAGTTAAAACAATTGCTCATGGGAATTAATTAGAGCATTTTCAACATTCTATGTGTAATTAAACCAAGTTATGGTATATATCATAATATATAGTATAAATGGTTTTAATATTTATGTATATTTTTAATTTCAACCAGTGTTTCAAATTTTTGTTTTGCCCTTGGTTTGAGATGGTGTGTTCTTGATTGCTTTTATCTCGGTAAACATACAAGTGATCTTAATCTACTCAAAAAAAAAATTAAATGTTGGTGGTTTACATAATTTAGAGTTATTTTTTGACTCAAAGATGGAAAAAAAAAATGTTTAACATAGTTTATAGGTACAGTCAAATCCATATAAAGATAACTTCTACTTTCCAGTTGCAAAGTTTACTATATCCAGATTTTTCTTATATCTGAAGTATATAAAAAACACACCCTTTTAGTATACTTTTTTATTTTTGAAACTCCCTATTTTGTTGCTTGATTATAATTTTCTTTTTGATTTACAATAGACCATATTCACATCCATAAACATATCATTGATGTAGTGACATTCCCAATAAATTCATTCCCTGTCTTTTCGTTCCCTGTAAAATTCATCCCCGGACATTTCATTCACACTTTAAAGATGAATATTTAGTAACTTCATAGGGTTTTAATCCAAGAGTTGGACATAAATTAGGTGAGTGTAAGTGATCCTGGAAAAGTGTGTGAGGGGCCCGAGCATCATTCATCTCTAGAGCTGACTGCCAGGGCATCCCTACATACATATAAACTACTAACTGGTTTTGACAGTATTAAACAGTACGTCATTAAATATTAAAGTGGGAATGAATTTTACAGGAAATGAAAAGACGGGGAATGAAATTACTGGTCACGCATTGATGTATACAAAACAAGATTAAACCCTTAAATGTGCTCATAAAAGATGAAGACTAACTATGAGGATTTGTAGTGAAGTAAAATCTACAAATAACATTTTTTTTTTTTTTAATCAATAAGGCAGTTTAAATTACTCTAAATATCTAACAAAGTAAATTTCAAATTCCCTAATATGAGCCAACCTGAACTTAATTGACACCGGTGCAAAGAGAGTAACTTTTTAAAATATAAATTTATGAACAACTAATTATGATTGATATATTTATGTATTTATTTCATATCCATAATTAATAAAAATTTAAACAACTAAAAAAGTAAACAATTTTGTTTTTTGTTTATGAAATTCCTTGATACTTAATACAGAATTGGTATTGGAATCGTCCATAAAGATGCTATCGGAGCCGAAATCGGCTGAAAATTTGGTATCAGTACTTTCCTAGTTTCAATCATACAATTTAATCAAGTATGTACCGTTCTTTTTGATAATCTAACTTCAAAATACCCTTCTCGTAGAAGCCATTGTCCGTATTGTAAAACAAAATCGGACAACCAATTTTATCAGGCCTCTATTGAGCTCAAATGTGTACGCTCAAACGCTTTGGAGCGTTTCATCAAAGATGTATGTGTCTTGGCGTTGTCTCAATGAAAACACGATTCATCACCTATTCACCAATTCTGGCCACTTCAGTTAGATCACCAGCTTCAAACAGTCAAAATATTAGAGGGCAGAATTGAGCGTTTGGCCATAGGGGAGTAACTAGTCGATTATAACCTGACAATCCAGCCAAACGCTCAGTAAAACTTTTCTTGCAGTCAATCCTGGCTTGGCCAAAGTCTGGGACGCTTCGTTAAATTTTGAGCACAATCTCTGGCCCTTGACATTGACAATCTCTTTCAGAAATGGAGCAACTTTGTTTCGATTCAGTAGCGATTTGCAGATATAAATTATGTTCATTAGATTTTTTTTCGTCTGCTCATGAAGCACCCAAAAATAAAGTTTTTTTTTGTATTTTCAGCTTTTTGCAATTAGTTTTAAACGGTTTTATGATCAATGTTCAGCTCCTGATGCTATGACCACTAACACAATATTTACCATGATTTTATTGATATTTTTAACAACAGGCCTGCCAGTATGTGGTGCATGATTTACCTCCACTACAATAAAACGAAATCGTTCGAACCACTCCTGAGCAACTCAAACCGAAGAGTATCGGCTCCCTATCCATTGCAATTTTTCTCGGTTGCTTTTGACACGTTTTTCCCCCTTCAGGTAGAAAAATATATAATATGGGGAATTTCTTCCTTTGAGATCTCCATACTCGACGCACGAATATTCAAACTGAATCGGTCTAGTACAATATTGCCCAAAAGCGTTTGTAGTATACACTAACACCTTATCGTACTATCCAATTTGTGTACTTATTTACTAAGTGACATAAAAATTTTTAAAAAGTCAATAGGTGTTCCGAAAATGAAACAAAAATCTTATAACTTATAATTATAGTAATTAACTATACTATGCTTAGAAGCTTAGCTATTTTTTGACAATCATCACTTTTTATCTTGATAAATTTTGTCAACTAGGAATTTTGTTTCCGATTTTCTGATAAAGTTGGAAGACTTGAACTTTGGAGCTTAAAATTTCGTTTCTAACGATCCTGACCGATGATTAAAATAATACACAGTTATTTAGTCGTTTATGCAGAAATGATTACTTATAAATAACTTTATTGAAAGTGCGGGACGACCAGGGTTACTCGATACGAAATGCATATTTCTCACCTCGTAGAAGTTCTAGACAATCAGCAATTTCATACCATATTGAATACTTTTTTAGCTGACAAAAGTGTATAGTTTGGCTGAGTTTGGGTTTACTAATATACTCATTTTCGAGATATATCAAATTTCATATCATAAGAAAGCTACTTCTATAATTTTTACTGTCCTCCTGAGAGATACCAGAAATTTCACTAACAAAAACTAGAATATTTCGAATTCAAATAAAGTCGAATTTTTCCATTAAAAAAATAAATAGTTCAGGCTTGTTCGAGTTACACTCAAATCCAACCCAATACATTCCCAAAATTCAAAATCTTAATTGATTTTTTAAATTAAATAATTTTTTAATACATATATGTTATGTTGCAAGTTGCGATTTTGTAGTAGTTGCAACCAAAAAAATGAGATAAATAATTTTAAACGAAGGATTTACAGTAGTTGGTTGATGTAATAATTGAATATTTATTGATTGATTCATATGGCATCCTTTTTGACTATTAAATAAAAATACTAAAATATAAGTATTATATGGCACAATATAAAGTTCACCGTCCCATAGTTATATTACACATAAATACATAATACACATTAATTTTTATAGATCAAAATTAAATGATAATATCAATTAATGTTTGTTAATTAGAATGACCAATGTTCTAATGAAATAATGCATTTTAAAGATAATTGAGTTTTTTCGTTTCTTTTTTTTTTAAATAAACTATTATTTTTTTCCCTCCAATGAAGAACCACTGATCTAGAAAGACAATTGAAAGATATAATGTTATTTCTTGGAAAATTGTATGTTGTTTTCAACATGTATGGTTCAATATTTTTTATGGGATACTTCAATCGTGGGGAAAGTATAATAAATATTTTATTACGATTTAAAAAATAATATTTTTACAGAATGGTATAACATATTTGGGTATAAATAATCAAGCCTAGGAGTATAAGGGGAAGAAGTCTAAGTTATGAAAATTATAGATACATGGAAGTCTATCGATGTTATTTTTCTCCTTTTTTCTCCACCTGAATGATAGATCCTTCTACTTAAAGTATATACTTTATTAACTTATAGCTCTTAATGTATAATTTGTGTTTAGATACATTTATAGTAGGCATTTTTTTAATATAAACACTTCCCACGATATCCGTGGTAAGTAATAAGTCTAAGATTAAAGTTTCTACTAAAAAAAAGTGAGAAATACCATTTTTTGCTGAAATTGTATATTGACAACATATATACAGCTCTTTTTTTACTCTTATATAATGAAATAAAAATTGACTCATGTGAAAAAATCCCGCCTATATTCCTGATATCTAGAGCATGCATAAGGATAGGGGAGAGTAGGGCTAGTTGGCGTTGAAAGCAAATTGGTAACTATCAAATTGCCAGCAAGTTTTTATGAATTGTGCAATTTCGTGGATTAACCAGGAATGTTATTATTAATATCATTGAGTCCCGAGGCGCAACTTTCCTACGCACAGGGTAAGTGAAAACTAGTGCGTCACATTTAATTGTTTCTATAATTTAAAAAGCTTAGTTAGCCAACATCAGCTAAAAAGTATTTGTGAAGATTAACAATAAACAAAACGAATGATATTAAGGTAGTGTTATCACGATACAAATGGAGATCAGTATTTGCATCCTTATTTAATGAATTTTCCACAAAAACCTTAGTAAAAATGTCGTATAAGTAATTTAAAAAACATTTCCAGAGATTCTTTCGAAGTTTAATATGGTCGGTTTTACCGACAACATATAAATATGACTAGCGGTAGTAACCAACATTACCATGATTTATTAGGCGTCGACAAACATATAAATTTTGCTTTAATGATATAAAACATCCACAATCCACAAAAAATTCTGGGTATTACTTTTGGTTTTTCTGAGCACACTCCCACATAGCTACTCACTCAATTCATAGACGGGATCTTCTTAAAAATAAAAATATAATAATAATAGCTTGAGATTTTTTTTAATATGACTGGATGAACCAATGAGTATTTTATTTCGTTGCTAAGCCTTATTTAAAGTCACATTCATTTTTTAAAATTTTAAATAAAGTACTTCCCTTTTTTTCTTCTTTATATGAGTTGAATTAAAAGACTACGAGATTGAATTTATTTTATAAAGTGATCTCTGTATATTTTCTACTCCTTTTTCTACTATACTGTATTGCTATATTGTATACGGTTGTAGGACTCTTAACTCCCTACCCACTACCCCGTCCTTTAACCCCCAAGCAATTCTCCCCCCGAGCCATCTACTACCCAGCATTTTACCACCTATACAATAAATTGCAACCATCCTACCAAAACATTCAATCTTTTAAAAACCATGCAAACATAATTATTATTTAACTCAATGACGTAAGCATTAGTGTTGTGTCAGACTTCTCTTAACCTCATCACTTGTCAGCTCTTGAGAGTCAAAGAGAAGTTTTCCATTAATTGATTGTTATTATTATAATAACTATATATATTCTAATAAATGTATAATTTAAGATGCTATGGTCCAAAGTCATGGTGTACATGGTCAGAGGTAAAAACTTGGGCTCAAGGCTTGCGACTCGACTTTGAGTTGAGTCCATATTATGAAGACGATTTCACAATCAAAGACTTGAGACTTGACTTAGACTCCAAAGCTTATGTATTGTGATCTCAAGAAAAACACTATGGATCCCGTATTATAGTTATGGACTTAAAATGAAAGCTGAGGATCCGATGAAGGCTTGGACATTACTTGATATTTTACGTAGACTTGCAGTATAAAGAATTTATCACTACTTTGATTAATGCTGTGTTGTAAGCTGCATGAGTGGAAACGACTTTCTGAAATCTTTGGAAGCTATGGGTTAAATATATATGTATAAATGATCGGAAACCTACTAAAATTCAAGCTTACATTTTGAAGATGACCTATTTGCTGACCTGTCATTTTACATGTCATGGACTAATAAAAAGAAGCAAACTAAAAGAGATATATGTATTTCTATCAATATTTGTCCCCAAAACAAACTTGTTAAAGGGGAAATACAAATTCGGAATCTTCTGAAGCAAGACACGGTGAATCATTGGAATTATTTATATGAATAAATAGATGCATTTCACTCTAAACAACTTAATAAATTGTCCGATATCTCATTAAGGTTGTTTATAAAGCAAGAGTTTACTTTTTATCCTTATCTAAATTATAAGAAGCTTTCAGTGTCAAAGCTTGTGTATATGGTGAGGTCAATTAAAGTTAAGATTTTTTATGCAATTCATAAAGTATTAGATTATTGGAAAGGTAGAAAGACTATAAGGTGGAACCAAAAAAGGTGATCAATGAAAACTGAGGAATTGATTTTTTTTGTAGTGCATTGTCTACCAATCAGTTAAAATGTGTAAATTTGGCTCTTCACCATCAATAAGGGTAGAGTAAGACTAATATTTACAATGGACCTTGTTTTTTAAGTGCTATGTGTGTAGTAAAATTATGCGATTAGTTTTAAGTTCATTGAATTAATAGCTCAAAAAACGTCTAATTTCATGGTTAAAAGTCCCTCTGTTAATGTGAAAGAAAATAGAAAACGCTAGAGAAATAGTGATCCTGGAGAAAATAGAAGAGTGAATTAGCCGTCAAATGTATCTTTAATTCATATTGTGTGTCTAAATCTAAAAATTATTTCATTTAATATATAAAATACAGTTACATGTTAGTTACAATTAGATACTAAACAATTGAAGTTATTTCTATAAAATTAAGATACATAAAAAACAACAAATTTGAATAATTTTAACTGAGATAAATTTGATATTTAGATGTGCTTAAAATTTAACAATTGTAAATATCATTCTTCATTCATTAAGACATGAAGCAGTGGATTTCTATTTTCTCCAAGAGTTGGGACCAAAGAAACATAGTGGGAATCGAAGTATTTTAGTTCTAACTTGATCAGTATGAAACACTATTTTGAACACTTTTAGTAAGTTAGAATAGATATTAGTTCCGCTATTTTGGCGTTCCAGTAAGCGTTCCGTTCAATTTTATTTTTTTCCTTCAGCGTTCCGTGTTCAGCCATTATTTCCAATCCGTTCCACGTTCGAATCATATGATAAGACCATATACACTTTACGACAGTAAATCGCTACTTTCACTTTGATAGTGTCAGGGAGGCATCATTTGAGTATAGGTTTCAAGATTTTTTAATACAACAATCCAGTGAATATTATCGTTTAAATGAGCTTCAACTGACTAAAATTGGTCAATTCATTGTCGAGATGGAGGCCAAAAGGCAAAATATATCCATTTTATTTCCGCCAAGAAAAACTGGACGCGGGCTAGTCGAGAAACTCAAAGAACGACTGCTACCTCGTCTACGCGATTGACAAGGTTCAACTGACCAACCAGACTAATTTCCCACCCTCTCCGATGAATTTGGGAATTGTGCATAAGACGGGAAGAGGATGTTTGGTTCCCCAAAGGCCTGAAAATCGGGGCCAAGGAATACCAGGGCGTCCTCAAGGAGTTGGTATTGCCCTGGGTGAAGTCCAACTACCCAGAGGGAAACTGTATTTTCCTGCAAGGTTCGACACATGAAAGGCAATTTTTCAGCAAGATGCTGCTTCAGTTCACATCTCAAAAAAGACAAAAGAATGAGTGTTCAATAAATTTGAATTATTTCTGGATTAAAGAAAGGACATGGGCCCCGCCATCGAAAATTTGTGTAATTAAGTCCAAACGGAACTCAATGAAAATGAGACATGAACGTCACAAGATAACTTCTACCAACAATTTTTGGAGATACAGTAATACTAGTGAGAGTACCTGGTATTGCTTGGAGTTTCACCATTGCTTATATCGAACGTTGTTTCTCAATTAAAAGGCGTTGATTTATAGTTTGATCAGACTCTCAACCTTTTTTAACAATTTATAATTCTCTTAAACAACGAAGTTAAGGAGTGTGCTTAATGTTACGGTCAAGTTTACTTTAATTTTCTCATTGGTCTTTCGGTCTAAAATTGGAGTTTTTTCTAATTGATTTAATGTATATTTTGGTTTCATTCCCTACGGTATAAAATAGTTGCTATTTTTGTACGTTAATATATTTAGAAATACTGCCTGAGACGGCTAGTTTATACTTTAACCAGGTTCGAGCAGGATGGCACCTTTTATGAAGTACATTTATGACTAATTTCTATGATAAAATGGATAATCCGGTAAGAATTGCCATCCTCGTGAAATCCCAGTATTTCTATACAAAATCTAATATAAATTAGATTCAGAAGAAAGTATTTGGATAATAGACACTTCATGATAAATTTCTCCCTTTATGTGTTACTACCTCGTCTCTTGTCAAGCTAAATAGAAGTTGCGAGACTTATTGGTTTTTTGTTGCGTTTTTTAATGCTGATACTTAGTGTGTATTTGATTTGATTCAATAAACACTCAACCGAATTAACAATATACCAATGATATAGTTAAGATCCCCTTCAAATTCTATAATTGTGAAGATCAAGAGCAATTTCATATCACAATATTAAAAAAATCTTTTTTTGATAAATTAGTCCGAAGATTTTGAACTCATAAGTTTTTCATACATAACCTTGATTTATTTGGTCTGATTTCTGTCGTATCAGATATCAAATTATATTTTCAGGAAGCAATGCAAAAGTATTATACTTTAGATTGTTAAAAACAAATCTATTAAATTCTTTTGACTAAAGTTTTGTACTTATTATAGAGTTGAAGATAAATAATCTTGATTAAACAAAGCATTCACCTTTTAATTATCAAATGAATTTTATATCATAAAATACATACAAATATTGTAAAAACTATCATTATTAATTTATAATATTGGTTCAATTAATATTTATATAATAATAAAAATTAGAAATTTACAATCAAATTTATAACCTACTTACAACTGTTTAATTACCGTAGGGCTATGTTTGATGAAGCCTTAACTTATGTTTTATTTAAAATATAAACAAATTCTGATTTTTTACAAATCTCCCTATTTTTATTAATTCCATTTAATACAATTTTATAAATTATTTATAATCATTCAATGGTTATAATATTTTAGATATTGGTTAATTTTATTTTATTGAAAAATTCATAAAAAACATATTATAAAATATTTTTAAGGGTATTTTAAGGCTTTTCAATAATGTACTTTACATGCCTATAATTGATTTGGTTTGTGACTTCATAAAAAATTAATTCATCAAATTGATATTTTATTCATCATTATGACCTTAAAACTCATATTTTAATTAAGTTACTCAATATTTCATTTATAAGTAGGAAAACTATCAATGATACCACATACCAAATTAAAATCATATTTGTTTCCTTGTAAGGATTCATAGTATTCATATATATCTATAATTACTTATTCTTAAACTTTTAAAAATAACAAATTATTATCTAATACATTTAATTTAATTTAGAAAATCATAATTTTTTTTTAGTGTATATCTCATTTACATGATTTTCGGATTTTTTTTTCTTTCAGAATGTTTAAAAGATCATTTTGCATCCGAAAAGTTGGGTTAAAATAAAATTTGCTCATTTTCATGAATTAACACCCCTACTTTAAGTATCTTCAGCACCTCTATTTTCTTTTGGAACTTTCTGCTGTCTAAAGTTTTCGTATTTTAAATTATTTCAACAATTATTCTGAATTAATTAATATTTATGAAAATAAATTATTAATACATTTGAAATCCCGTGTCCACTCATTTAGGCGCGCTTTTTTGGGCGTGTATCTTTATAGCGAGTCTTGTTTCAGCTAGAATTATTTTAGCTTGCTTCTATTCGGCTTAGTATCATTTCGGCGTATCATTTATTTATATTATATTGGAATTACTTACAATGAAAAGGTTAGGATCATGTCATCACTAGTAGTCCAATAACAATAGCATATATTATTCACATGCTGAAACTAAGCACGTACGGAGTCTTCAGATAAGGAGTAGCATTCCATTTACTTAGTATATGGCATGTAGTATGCCTGAATTGAGCTTTGAAATAGACTCTCCTATTATACCAGAGGAGTCTTACCCAACGCAATGAACAAAAGAGAACCAACGTGTTGGAAAAGCGGAAAAGCTTTTGCCCTTATAGTGTGCTGAGACTGTTCGAAGTTAAATATCGCCCAAGATCTTAATAGGAGAAATGGAGTGCAAAGTGAGATGATAAGAAGTTGATACTTCGCGGGGAGATCCGGTTCTAGAGATTAGTCTTCGACGAGGAACAGTCTATCGATCGCTATTTGGTAGGTTCAAAAGTGCTGATCTATCACCCTCAGTAGAATAGCTTAGCAAATATAGCATATCCTCATAACCAAGAACCCTAATTCATCAATTAAATAATATTTATTGTTTCTATATCTATCTTCTTCGCTTGTTTGTGGTAAATTTCCTTGTGAGGTGTTGAAGGAATAAAAGAAGTGAACAAGGCTCCATGGTCAACTCTTATCTGAATTTAGTTGATCTATGGTGTATTAGAATAAACTCCCATATCATTTTATATACTTTTGTGCTCCGCCTCTAAGGGAGCGAGAGAATTGGCAAAACATAGTGTAATCATTTATCATTCTCACTCTGAAATTCAGTTTATATCAGTTGACCTATTTTCTCAAGTGGCATAGAACATGATTTATCCTCTCTAACGAGGAATACGAATAGAGTGACAGAAGCATGGATTAGAAACCGTCGATTAAGAAGAATGCACATTTGGATAAACTTTTCTTAAAACTGTAATCAAAATTCAAGGTATTTTCCACCTATAGTATGGAATAGGGGCTCCCCGTTATGGAAATTGCATGAAAATTTAGTGTTTATTGATCTGTTCCTCCATGATACTTTTCGTCATTCAAAATATTTTATTTTTGATAATTACTCACTGTTGTTGAGCTACAGAGTCATTTCTATTTGTTTATCTTCATTTTAGATCTAATTTCTTGATTATCCATGTTACAGATTGAAGATATGAACCTCGTACTTCATTCTTTAACTCATGTCTTAAATTATTTCCTCCTTTACTCAACTTATTTAACTTTCTCTGCAATCAAATATATCATTCAGTTTTTACTATGTCTATAAATGACTTAAAGAGTGGCATCGCCAGCCCCAAAAGTTTCTTCAGCACCCCCAAAATGTTATCATATATAAAATAAAACAATTTATATAAGTATTGTATTAAGGTATTGATAATTTTTGGAGCGAAGTCCCCCCAAAGGATGAAAGTTAGGAACGCTCCTAAACTAAGGTAAATCATACTTAAACTCTACAATAATCTTTTACTGATTCTGACTCTTCTAGGATTTTGTGTTTGATACAATGTATTGTGGAAAATGAATACTTAAGACTCTTCTTGAATTTGTACATGACTCGAGAGTAATTATACACAGATTTGTCAAAACATATTCCAAATACAGAATGTGCTTTTCTTAAGCTTGTTCTTAAAAAAAAAAGTGTAGTATGGTATTGAAGGGATGAAAGAAGAGAACAAGACTCGATGTTCAACTCCGTAGACTAAAAAGATCACTGACGTCTTTAACTCTTAGCTTAATTTAGTTGTTCTATGTTGTATTAGAATAAACTCCTATATCATTTTATATACTCCGTGTGCACCGCCTCTAAGGGATGTTACGTTCAAAGTGAGACCCCGTACTTCATTCTTTAACATTCGCATTATATTATATCCTCCAAGACTAAACTCCTTTAACTTTATCTTCAGTCAACTGTATCATTTAGTTTTTTCATCTCGATTATTGACTTTGGTATATCATACTTAAACTCTGCAAAAAAAATTCTAAATTCTGACTCTTCTAGGATTTGGTGATTGATACAATATGGTCGGAAAATTAATGCTTTGGACTCTTGTTGAATTTGTTTATAACTCGAGAATATTTATACACAGACTCGTCAAAAGCATATTCTAATACAGAACAAACTTCTTAAACTTGTTTTCTGAAAAAAGTGCTCAAGAGCCTAGCACTTTTATTGTAAATTTAGCCTAAATTCCCCAATATACTTATTAATCTTCCTTAGTATAAAAATGAACTATTCTGAAAATTGTCAATGAAATAAATGGGATTAAATGTTTGATGTGGAATTGTATAGATTTAGAATTACATTTCTAAATTAGAACAGAAGATAATTTACTAAATGAAATTATAGTAACACAAAAATTAATTATATAATGTCAAAAGTCTTATTTTCTAAAATTAAAAACATATACATTATATTTATTATACATTCATTTCAAAATTAAATGCATATCCGCGCAAGAAATCTAGTATTGGTAATATATTCCTCAATTCAATTAATCTTTCTAGTTTGAGTGTACAAAACTTTAATCGACAGCATCCTCGTCATTTATGAATATTTTCAATATATTTTCTTTAGTTAGGAATAAACATTATTTTTTTAATACTAGGTATATTTTTGTCATAAAAAAACCATCAAAATAGTGGAGAAATAATTAAGTATATTAAGAATAATCGGATATGATGTAATAAACATGAAATGATCATGTCAAAAACAGACTAATAATAAGATCTTAATTTGTCATATATGCTGAATATAATAAATATAGAGCTTAATATAATGATCTTGCTAACATAACTGAATATGATGTCTTAAGTAAGCCTTGTGATTTTGACTATTATTTCTTAAGAGATATATATTTTTGCAAATATTTAAATGATACTCAGGAAATAACATTTTCTGAAGCATACCTATATTCATATTGTTTGAACAGTTTGATACACTGACCAATATAATAGTTCTACAACTGATAACAGTAATAATTTTGATAACTCGTATGTCTACAATTACAATAATTAAATAGCATTTTACTATCAAAATAAAGTTGAAGGAATCAATAGGATACAAAAATACAATAACGGATAACTCATAAATAGGGAATTAAATTTTGAGGAATATATTTTATGTTTTAATTTATTTGTCCAATCAAATAGTATTATTATTTTGTTACATTTTAACTATTGTCCTCAATAAAATACATTATAATTAGTTCTTATCTGTAATAAATTTATTAGTGTAGAGATCCTAGATCTTTGGAAAAGTAATATTCCAGTATGGTGAGAAGGTGTTTAGAAAAGGATTCCCGACTTAATGAGTTTGGGAATCGCAACGACAATCAGATATTCCAATTGAAGTATGCGTAAGTCACTTATATTTTTTTAAAACACATATTCACTTAGAAGTTCCCAATAACAATTTATATGTAATAATATAACAGAATATAATTATCTTTCACATGTTTTCCAATGACAAAATAGACTCAAAAGTAATAAAGAAATCAAGGGTGAGCTTGAAGTGTTCAGTTTATATGATTAGCCCTATGGACCGCACATCCCAATCTTATAAATTGAATTATAGCAATGTGATAAATATGAATGATTTCAGCATTTCAGGACACTGAAGGACTCTTATCAATGAATGTTTTCTTAGAGTAGGAGACGAATCAGAGTTGACTTAAGGAGGAATTGACTCAATAAAAGTTGACAAAAAACCTACAAGGGCAGCAGCAAGTGTTAACCCGATCATCTGACATTGCTAATACTATAGTGAGCTCTGAGATTCCAAAGATGGTCCAAAGTGAAGTGCTCACGAATGCTAAAAACTGTTTCAGATGTATCTCATTCACGCCGCACTATAGTCAGACAAGTAGAAGATATAGACTCAGACAGCATATCAATTAAAGTTGAAGCTAAGTGATATTGAATGTTATTCACTTGCATTAGATGAGAGTACAGATATCAGCGACACAGCACAGATGGCTGTATTTATTCGAGCTGTAGATAAGGATTTCAATGTAGCTGAAGAACTGCTTGAATTGAACCCGTTGAAAGGCACTACAAGAGATGAAGATATATTTGAAGGTGTTCAAGCATCATTACAGAAAATAGTAATTGAGGACTTGAGAAATATGTTGCTATGTACCGATGGCTCACCATCTATGATTGACTGTCACAATGGTCTCATTGCCAAAGTACATGAGTTCAAGCCAGATGTTATTGCAGTGCATTGCATCATACACTAGGAGAACCTGAGCGCTAAACTTATCAATATGGATCATGTCACTCCGTTGTAGTAAAAACAGTAAACTGCATACGCTCACAAGAACTAAACCCCATACGAGTTTCAGGAGTTCTTGAGACACCTTGTGAGCCAGTCTGAGGAAGTTATCTATTTCACAGAGGTTCGCTGGCTTAGCAGAGCATCAACATCGTAACGTTTCCGGTTATTATTAGATGAGACCATTCTGTTTCTGAAGTTGAAACAAAAGGAGGTTCAGGAACTGTGTGATCCTCTCTAGGGAATGGGCACCGCGTTCTTGAATGATATCTCTCAAAAATTATCTCAGCTCAATATCAAGCTTCAAGGACAAAACAAATTGATCTATGACTTATTTAAGCACCTCCGAACATTTGAAAGAGATCTTCAGCTCTATGAACGAAGTCTACGTGAACAAAAAGTTGACCATTTACCCACCCTTGAATCTGTCTTTAATGGCAACAATGAGATCCTGGATAGTTATGCTCAGAGAGTGGCAGTACTTAGGGGGGAGTTTTTCTCTCGCTTTACAGAGTTCAGAAATCTCAGAAGTGACCTGTGAGATAAGCTCAGCAGGTGTACAGCTCCAGCTTGAATTGAACGCGCTGCAAGAGGATGACATTCTCATACAAAATTTCAAAGAGATGAACCTAGTTGACTTTTATAAGTCTTTAACAGATGCAGATTACCGTAATTTAAAGCGGTTTGCCAGAAGATTTGTATGCATGTTTGGAAGTACGTATACCTGTGAGCAACTGTCTTCCAAAGTGAAACACATGAAAAGCAGACAGAAGAAATCTAACTGACAGTCATCTGCTGTATAGTTTGCGTCTGTGCATTTTACAACTAATTTACTATCTTCCTTGTTATTGTTAATTCATTAGTCTAATAAGGTGGTCAAGGAATTAATGAGATGAAAAGTATAAATCTAAGTTAGGATTCATCTCCGTGCCCAAAAAGGTTAAAAATAACTTCAAAAATTGTCCAAGTTATCATGAGTCATCCTACCGTCCGATCTTCGTTTGTTAAGAAATTGGGCTCAATTGTGTATGAGGAAGGATGCATTTAATCTTGATACTTCTGATTCGTTTGAGACATCCACGTTAATGTATCAGTTGATTCTGAAACAAATATTAAAGGAATGTTAAAACCTTCATGTTAAAATGAATTCCCCAATATATATTCAAAATGAAAAGTCCTCAAGAACTCTTAGAGCAGAGCAAAAGGAAAAAAGTGACATGTTGAGTAATTGAGTAATAAGATTGACCTTGTGAATAGACTTGAAAAAGCCAAGGAAGATAGTATTAAAAAGGAAGTTGAACTTTGTGGAGGAAACTCAAGAATCAAAATCTGCTGTAATGAATGCATCAACTGATGAATTAGTGTCTGATATTTTAGTACTTCAATCATCAAAGGAGAAATGTCATAATCAAAAATGTCGACAGGAAATGATTCAGTTATAACTTCAAATTCGCCGGCTCAAAAGAGCAGTCAAAGATGTCCTTCATGAGAAAGGCCACAGTAAAAATAAAAGTTAACTTTTTATTGGGCAAAAAAAATCGTACAGGAAGAAATGAATGATAGACTTCTGCTCATAACTATATCCTTAAGAGCATACAAGTTTCTTATGGATAGAAAAATTACTTCCGTGCTCCATCTACTCTCTCAAGTTGGATTAAAGACTTTAAGGTTGACGTTGGATTTTTGTGGAATGGGCTAGAAGTTATGAAAAATACGTTTTTAGCGTTAAGTGATACTAAAAATTTTGATATAACGGTTTTATTTTTCGATAAAGTTAAAATTTCTGAAACCATTTAATACATTCATTAGATCAAGTCTTTGGTCAACTTAAACAGTTACAAATTATGCGTGTAGATTCCTTTGTCCATGGATGTAGTCCATATACTTGGGCTTCGATCAACCTATGGCAAGACTTATTATTTCAAGCTATAATTGAAATTGAGAAGAACGGCGGTAAAGTGATAACAAATAGTAAACGATATAGGTCTCACCAATCAAAGACTTTGGGCAGAGTTTGCATATCAAAAATAAATCATATTTTACTCATCCAGGTAACTAATCAACATATTTAGAAACAATTTACTTTCAAGTGGATTTCGACTTCGGAACGGTAGAATTTTAGATAAAGAATTGTTTAAATATTACTTGGAACACAATCTGTAAGAGACCTTAACGCCACTTCATAAATTAAAGACCCTTCACATTAATTGTCAAGGAAATGATCGTCAACGTGTATATTTAGCTAATGAATTACTGTGTCATGAAGTGCCAAGTTTTTTTTAACTTAATTGGCCCGAATTAAAAGAACAATATGATTTTTTTATTTAATCAATAAATGCAACTCTATTTTTTCATCCAGTCGAAAATACGATAGCGAAAAACTTAATTGTAGTTATGGTGGAGTTAATCTACAGTAACAACAGTATGTACTTGAAGAAGTCGTGAGACAAATGGAGGAATTATGGAAATTCGGTACTCATCAACATATTTGGCCTTTCCAAAAAGGAATTATAATGACAACAAATGCCCTTATACAAATGTTTCCGTATGTCAAGGACCATTATGGAGTCGAATTTATTATGACGTCTCATTGTAATCAAGATTCGTGAAAATTTCCTTTCGTCGTTCCGTCGACTAGGTGGCCCAAATGCCCAACACCTATAGATGCACTCAATCGTATACGTCTCTTTATACATGGTCGACAAGCCGAATTTGCTGTCCCATTCGCTCCAGTTCAATGTAACAGTAAACAAGGAACTGGACAATAATTAGACGAATCCAACAGGTTTTATCATTTTGAATAAGGGCAATTCATTACGGCTTCGATGGCTCATACATTCAATGAAAAAATTTAGTCTGAATCTTGTGTTACTTTAACAGCTGAGGATTATCTTCCCGAGTTTACTTTTACAAATCAAGAAACCCAAGACTGAGACTTTGAAGACGACTTTATGGGGAATCAGGGACTTATTTATATGTGTGCTGGATTGCCTACGAATATCAAGAGGAATACCTGTAACTTGAATTTGTCATAAATATATCCTTGGCTTCAAAAAGGTGATTAATGCAACCCTCGCAGTATCCAGTAGAAGCTTTAAAAAACATGAATATCTTATTAGAAAATATCATAGAGATGTTCAAAGGGATAAACATGTCATAGAAAAACTGAATCATTATCTACAAAAATATAACTCAGGATCTGAATTTAAACTTAAAGTGATAAAAAAGTTTTCAAGATTAAGTACTTTTAAAAAACTTTAAGTATTGAAAGAAAAATATTTTCAGGATAAATTTAAAAGAGACCGATATAAACTCATCGTTTCAAAACAAAATTCTCAGTTTGTAAAAAATTATGTTTTTATAAATTTATTATATTAAATTTAATAGTTTTTGTTAATAATGATTTGAAATTTATTTGATGTTTCAATGTGTATTATTTACGTGTATAATTTAGAAAAATATAATCTAAGACCTATTTTTAGTTGTTTTTTTTTTGTTTTTTTTTAAATACTGATAGTAAATTTTAACAGCTTCTCTCAATTCCAAATAGTTAATTTTTACTCTTAAGACGTTCAAGGGTCAAATAAATACTTTGAAATGCATTTATAATACATTTGTCATTCATTACAAAAAAAAAACTACCATGCCTCCACTTTTCAAATCAGGGAGTAGTTATCTTTCAAAGAAGGATATTTAGAGATATTTATATATTATTAGGTAAATAAAAAAATATATATTAAGAAAAGTACCTATAATTTTTTTTATTATTCATAACTCTTTTCAAGGCTATTTATAAATATATTTAGTTTATTTAGTAACCAAGTTATTTTTTTATTCATAGTATTTTTTTCTCTCTCAAATAAAACACTTTTTAAAAGTTGCACATTTTTCAAAAGCTCTTTCTTATATATTTTATCTTTTTAAAGCAGCGCTTATTTCACTTCAATAAACTTTAATAAATTTAGCACTGAATCATAACACCAGTTCCAGACCTCGAGTTTAGGAAATTTTTGGTAACTGAATTCGGTCTTTGAATTTTAATTTAACACCCTTGTTCTAGTATATCGTATGAAAAAGGCATGCCTAAAATAAAGGTAAAAAATGTCGTTACACTACGTTCAAAATGTGTTTTTTTTTTAAACTTGATCTTATGAATACTGCTACAAATATTTATATTGAAAGCACTTTATATCCAAAATATGTATATAAAGGTAATAATCACGATCATCATGGGCGTCCTTAGCAAAAACATAAGTTCAAATAAATTATATATTCATGGAGAAATTACATTTCAGTCTTAATTATTTTACTTAGATGCTTCAGGCCGGAGAAATTAAACTTAAATCAAATTGAATTATTTTATAGTAATTATAATGCATAAAGTAGGAAATTATGATTAGAAAATAATAGATAATTAAAGAAGCACAATACTTACTTCATAAAATACTTCGGGAATTCTAAAATTTTGACATGAAACTAAAACATAATGTTTACTAGATAAGTAATATATTACTAACGCGTTACTACTTAACACTGGAAATGTATTACACTTATTAATTATTATTAACAAAGCTAGGAACAAAATAAAAACTACTCAAATATTCCAGTGAAAAATGATAAAAATGACTTACCTGAACTACAGGAATGTTTTACGTAATAATTGATCATGCTTGAAATGTTGGTTCCTTGGATTTGCGATTGAAGTCTAGGAATTAACTCGATTTATCCTCTTATTAAAATAAAGTTTTCCACACTTCGATTCATTAAGGCAACTATAGGTAACTGACATGTAAATAGAAAATGACAAGCGGACAAAGTAATAAACCATCATTCCTACCTTTCCTCAGAAAATAGTTCAGATGTCCGTGTGCATATGCCAGTGATTCCCAATGCCCAGCTGCACCTTCAATGTATTTCCTAAGAATAACAATCCTAGCTCCAAATACTCGGAAAAATTAGTTGCCCCCCTTAAAAAATGGATACTTCATACTGGGGTCTGCGCTGATGAAAAGGTTGGGATTAGCAGACACACTTGCACATAGACTATAATCACTTAACTCATTAATAAGCCTTAACATAGCACTATATTCGTTAACACACAAATTATATTCGACACACACAACAAAGCCCAATTATTCACAATAACTATAGAGGAGCGTAGCAAACCACCACTAAAGAACACTAAAAGACGTACTTTGATAAAATGAAGGGAAAAAAGGAAAATAAAGAAACAAGTTGATCTGTAGGAGATTAATTTCACTATTTATAAGCAAAGGAAAGTGATAATTAAATATTAGGCGTATGAAAATTGTCGAAACCTTCGTTAGTATATTTAAAAAAAGTACATGTCGGTGATATATTAATTATTAATCAATTAATAATTATTTCCCTCCAATTTGAAAATTTAAACTTTTAGCGATCAAGGAGCAATAGCTAAGCTTTCAAAAAAGTAACTAAATAAAACCACATGTCACATGATCAATATTTGTACAAGGTAGTTCTTGTTGCCACACATTTATTTATTTTTTGTCTGCTAGGGGAGTCAAAGATACTTTAATATTATATAATAATTTTTAGAGTTGTTCCATTCAGGGAGGATGTTCCCTGCCTTAATATATGTTTTTATTTACAAAAGCTGTCATCATTATTCTTGTATTCTTTTTTATCATCACTCCGCCATCATAAAGTCAATGGAGTCCAAAAGTAAACTAGTACTGTCAAAAATGAAGGAAGAACTTGAGAGAAAGGATATCTTGCCATAGACGAGACTACATTAATTATTTTCCCATGGATACGGAGCATGAGGACTTGTACTTGGAACACGAAAAACCCAGTGCATGATGACTCTGGACCCGAAAGACCACAAGTAGGATGACTCGGACTTGATTTAAACACTGAAAAGATGGACTTAAATACAGCTCTTAATATTGGATCTTTACTCTTTTCTTTCATTCTATTTAGTATTTACTATTTAGTGAGTAACTAATTGGAATTTTGAATATAGGTAGATACGAGTATATTGTTATATCTTAATATTTAGTTTCTTTTATTGATTGTACTATGTAGGTTTTATAGATGATAACCTCGGCGAAAATTGAAGCGGCCTCATTCATTTAAGTTGAATATTATTCCTGCCTTAGACGAGACTACATGAAGATCCGGACATTGCTTGTCCTCCCATATATCCGAAGCATAAGGACTCAAACTTTGCCTGAACATTGAAAAGGTGGACTCAAATACAGCTCTGAATATTGGATCTAATGGATATTTACTCCTTTTTTTAATATTTAGTTTTTACTACATAACCCATACAATTTTTGACTGTATTTAAAAAGAATAATTATTTATGGAATATGAAGAGGATCTAAATGAATATGCAAGATAATTAATGAAAATTACGAATATAGGTAGATACGAGCATAATATTAAAAGTATATCTTAATATTTGGTTTCTTATATTGATTGTGCTATGTAGCTTTTATTGATGATAACTTCAACGAAAATTGTAGAGGCCTCATTCATCAGTTCATATTCACAAAAACCTTTAAGCCTTGCCATAAATCTATACTTATTCTCCTTCTTTATTGGCGAAAAAGGAATTAAAATTTTATATAACAATCATACAATGAAAATTCATGTTTTATTTAAAATATATTAGTTGTAAATACATTTTAAAATAAATACACTGAAAAAATTAAACTACTATAATATATTTATATTATACAAATCAAAATTTGTATAAATTTAATCTTACATCAAAGAAGACACGATATAAAATTAACATAAATTTTTATTTTTAAATTTGACATCACTTTTAGTTAATTTTTAATCAAACTTCGATAACATCCATCACAATTATACATTTAAACAATTTAAGTCGTCTCTTTTTGGGGTTTTGATGATGACCATTGAATTGTTCTTCGACGTCATACATAGTATTGAATCCGATTCTTGGCAATAATAATTTTATGATTACAATATTTAAATGGCATGGCAGTTGATATTAATTGAATATTAAGGATCCATATCGTCTACTTATCTCATATCTTCATTGAGAGTTCTGCCATTTTATAACACAAATGATTTAGGACTGGATCCTTTTTTTTCAACTTTGAAGATTTGGTAAGTCATTCAACCTTGATAAAAACTGAGTTCAGTATACGTTATGACAGCTAAGCTGTTCTCTTCTCAAACATTCTTCAATGGTCAGGGGTACTAAGTTGTGTTCGCTTTTTTTTTAACATAAGGCGGATAGCATTATTTTCCACTCTGATATATAACTATACAAATTACTATGAATTCAACCTTTATCTGAATTAACAAGGTAAATTTTGCCAAGAGAAGAAAATGACAAATTTGGAATAGAGACTTTATCTGTGTACCATAAAAATCAACAACTTGCTCGGGGATAAAAAACTAAACTCCACAACTAATTATGCTATATAATAATAGCATGATTAGTACTGTACAGTAGTGGGTATCACGGGAGCCCAAAATTGAGCTATCATGCATTTTGACCCCTCAAAAGTTGCGTAAGGTAAATAAAAATCCTTTTTACTATTAAAACAAATCACTGAGAGAAAAATTTACCCCCCCCCCCTCCTTTTTGTCTGGAAAGGTTTCTGTATGAAGTAAAAAAAAATAATTATGAAATGAAGCTAATAAAATTATAAAAAAGCTTTATGTGCTTTAAAAAATGACATTGTACGATATGTAATTTTTTGCTAAAGTTAACTCCCTTACATCGACAGTGAAATAAATGTTGTGCGCCCCCGATTTAGTGCGTTCATAGACGAAAAAGATAAAAATTACTTATGAAAAGGAAAAAATTCTGTCAATATCTTATTTTTTTAATTCTATATAAGTTAGTAAATAATAATGTGAATAATTATCCTTAATTTTTGCTGAATGCTATTTTTAAACGTATTATATGTAAATATATCAAACTGTGTACTGACACTTAGTTTTAAATTTATTTAGTTTATCTCTTGAATTTAAAGTCGACAAAATGTATCCGTGTCTTTGGTTATATCCGTAAACCTTACAGGAAGCCTCTGAAACTAGTTTGACTGCCCTTTCTACAGATTGGGAATGGCATGGATATTTCTCTCATTTCAAAGGCTCATTCTTTGCTTTCATAAGTTCTTTATCTGACCAATATTGTAAGATTGGATGAACTGAAATTACTATTCTAGAACAATCAATCATATTCATGAAATGATTTGATTCATAGTTTATTTTATTAGGAATTATGAATTGCCTATAGGATTCATATGAAATTTTTGTATTCAAGACTTTGTTCAATGTAAATTTACGAACTTCTGAATCTTCATCTACCAATGCTGCAAACAATATTTATTCTTGATGATCGAAGAAAGAATTTCGGGATAAAATTTTTTGTACAATATGGGCACATACCTCTTGATAGTGAAATTGCAAACTGAAAATGCTTCGAACCATCATAGCAATTTGGTGGACATTTAATTGCAAACCACATTAGAGCGTAATAGTTTAAGATAAATTCTCCCAATTTTAAAAGGTTTTTGCTTGGCTTTGTATTCGATATATAATATCACAAAATGCGATTAGCTTTGGCAAGCCATCTAGCCTCATGCAAGGATCTTGGAGATTTAAGAGGTAAGTGGGAACCAGGGGGAATTTTTCCAGACTGAATAGCCAAAACAATGTCGTAAAGGTACCGTTGGTCATTAATTAAATCTGCCAAAATATCTTCATTAATTTATATAACTTTTCCTACAACAGGCCTGAAATTGACGACTGACGTTTTTTGTAAATCTTCATTTATTGATTTTCCAATTGAGCCCCTATAAGTACTAAGGCCTTGCTGACCGCCATCAATTTATTTGAATACATCCTTCAATGTCAATTCATTCATGTGAAGTTGACACACCAGCTATTGAAGGGGTCTTAGGAGGGAAAGTTCAACCCTCCGTACAATTTCACACCAAATTCCTACATTTGTGTTGCAACCATCACATATGATAGCAACTATGGATTCTTAGCATTCATTATCTTCTAGAACCGATAGTATTTCTCTTGCTTAATCCTCCTCTTTCCCCCTTATTGGCGAAACATGTATGTATTCTTGTTGGGGCTCTTTTTGGGGAAAGACCAACATTAATTTGTTTGTATAATTTTAAATTTCAAAAATGAATAAGAAAGTTTATTCTTGTTAATTTTAATTTTTAGTTTCAAACCATGAAAGTTACAATTCCCCACCCCTATATATTTTATACGAATAAATGTTAAAACAATTTCATGTTAGCCTTTAATACCTTTAATAATGACTATATGCTCCTCTTATTCTCTGCAAAATATATTTTTTGGTAGGAAGCTACCATTGCTTCTCTCATGATGTTCAACTATTTTAACCATTTTGGTAAGGTCGATCTTGCCATCAAAACCAATGCATTTGATTTTCATTGATTCTTCTTCTGAAGATTTTGCATGAATCTTCCTGTACTTCTGTCTTTACTTTTTAACTTTTTGCCTATCTAGTATATTTGAAGGCGCAATTAATTCCATATCTTCTAAAAGATAATTAGATATAGCAGCTACTGCTGTATCTGACAACCAAAATATGTACGCCATTATTGCAAAATTAAGGTAACTCCCTAAGAAGATCGGGTTTGTGCAAAAGATAAGAGAGATGTGGAACCCACTCCAACTGTGAAATTTCCTCTGGAAATTCAGGTTTGGGCCATTATCAGCCACCAGGTAGTGTCGGATCTTCACCTGATTCCACAAAAACAAAGTGTGACGGCCGAGTACTACGTAACAGAGATCATCAGTAAGTCTCTGTTGTCAACTTTGCCTCGTACTGAATAAACCTCCTTTCCTTTGAAGAGGAAAATGTTGTCTGACATATCAAGAGCCATTTTCCAGCAGGATGGTGCCCCTGCTCACCACTCCAAAAAGGCACAAAAGTGGTGTTCAGAAAACTTGGATTCCTGCCAACAGCTCTGATTTGTCTCCCATAGAAAATTTGTGAGCCTTGTTCCAAAGGGAACTCAATGAAAATGCACCAGGAACTTCAGAGGATGAACTTAAAAAAAAACTGACAGAAGCTTGGAAAAAAAATTCTCCAGATACTTTGAATAATCTGTATGAAGGGATGCCAAAACGCATAAAAAATTGTATTAAGCTTAAAGGACATCATATTGGGAAGTAAATAGAGTTTTTCACCAAAAAAAAATCACTTGTTTAGGTTATTTCATGACTTTTTTTAAAAACCACCATCAATTTTTGGACATACTGTTGAAAAAATGTATTCAGTATGTGATAAATATGAAGAGGTTATTTATAATGACCTCTTCCCATTTATACTAAGATGTAGCTAGTGTAATCACATTTCACATTCGCACATCTTGTTTAAAGAATTAAATTGGAAGTTTCCAATAAACTTAGTTCTTACATTATTATTTTGATATTTTCTTATAATACTCTTTTTTTATGTAAAAATGATTGAAATATTTGAATAGAAAATTAAATTTTACGAAGAAAATCCTAGAAAGTATTTCTGTTAAAGAATTTCCCCCATCATTTTTTTAAGTAGTCAGTGAATTACTGTTATTTTACCTATAAACAATTTTTGGAACACTTAATAAAATATTTTAAATTATACTTTGTGTAATCATACTTACTAAAATAATTGTATATTTTAAATCATAGGCAAAATGGGAAATCCTAAATTTTCTAGCATATGTATGCAATAAGCAATTACAGTGTTGTTAATTAGTTTTTTAAATGTATAATGGCTAATCATTTATTCAAAAAATATACCGAATACTGTGATGTGTACATTTCATAATTTAAAATAAAATATTAAAAAATACTTGTAAATCTTAGAATCAACCCTTCAAAGAAACATAGTAAATATGATATTATATAATAAGGCAAAATGAATTCATTATGTTCAGTCAAAAAATGAAAATAGCACGCAAACAATAGTGTATACTATAATATTAATAATCAAGTAATCATCCTTTATCCCTCTCTTTCTTAAATCTGTATTACAGATTTACGTTGTATATATATATTTTAAATCCTTGAGCAAAAAGATGACACCTAATTTTAACGGATACAATGTTCCATCTAGGGTGATAGGTGGTGGAGGATAAAAATGTATCGCTCATGTCATTTATAATTTGACAGACGTAACAAATATATGGAAAATGCTTGGCCATACTTGTATTTTACTATAGGATTACAAGGAATCTATCACAAAATCTAATATTTTCTGTTTGTAAACTGGCCATATAAAATTTGTACAAAGATCATTCTCAAATCCAAAATGTCCAAATCTACAGTAATGATATATTTAGGATACCATTTTATACAATGTTCAAGTTTGGTAGAAGCATGGGTTTAAAATCAAATCATAATCATATCCATGAATTAATTCAATATGATCAAAAAATAAAATAATAGAGTACTTATAAATAGGGAATTTAAATTTAGAAGAATATAATTAATATTCTTATTATTTTTATTTGTTCAATTAATACTCAAGCAATCGTATTATTATTTTGTTACATTTTAATAATTTTTTTCATTCAAACAACTTATAATTAGCACGTATGACACACATATAGGTATTTATTTTTGTAAAGATCCTAAATCTTCGCGAAAGTGATATTTCAATATGCTAACAGGTAATTTAGCTGTTTAAAAGATGATTTTCGAGTCAATATGTTTAGAAATTGCAACAAAATTCAGATATTCAATAGAAATTTAAGGAAGTTAGGAAGTCACTTAGTTTTTGAAATGATTTTCAAGTACTTATATTTTTTTTTTTTATATTAATGTTAGGAGTAACCTTATATCCTTAATAATTACGATGGGTATTAATTCTATCTTAGAATTGTACTTTTATTCAAGAGAAAATCATTGAGAGCATTAGAGGTCTTTGTATAGTCGACAATTTGACTTGGTTTACTGTTGATTGGAGAACGAAAAATTATTCCATCTATTTGGAAGTGATCATTAGAATAAATAAATTTATTCAAAATTTTATTATGAAATTACACAGCTGTTAATAAACCAAAAGTATTTTAAATTATGCATCTTGCCCTGGAAGAAAAGAAAAGAGAATATTTATGTTTCCTTATCGATGTTTTTTACTGGATAAGGTATCATTTAGTCTAGCTTAAATGAAAATGACTCATCACCTACTAATTCTAATGGCTTGGCAATACTATTAGTATTTGGTAAAAACCTAGGAAGGAGAAGTTCTATTGAACAGTGCATTTCCAAATGCTGAGTTATCAAAACTCCCCCATAACTATGACAAACAAAATCTATGATTAAAATATAATAATATTTATACATATATATATATATAATTATTTATTCATAATTTGCATTGGAGACTGTAATGACAACAATGATATAATTCTTATCGGAAAGTTCACCCTGCTCTTTTCACCACAGAAAGTTCGCCTCCCTCTTTTCAACCCGAGGAAAGTTCATTCTAAAGGATTAAAAGAAATTACATTACTCTTGTAATGCTTTAGTTCATCCCATACAAGTTCATCCAGAAGTAAGACATCGCGAGGAAAGTTAATCTCGAATCAAGTTCACAGCGAGGAAAGTTCATCACAAGACAAGTTCAACTCGATTGGAATTCATGCCAAGGCAAGTTTATCCAAGTTGAGTGTTAACAAGGTTAGTCAACAAGAAAATGACTGCGAAAGTACTGTAGATTTATTAAATAAATATCTTCCTATTTCTGGTGACGTCTGTTGTGATCGGTATATCCCTACCAGTTTATATGTGTGTACATAATCTTCGTGTGAAATTATATTCTTTGTAGTTACTAAATAAAGAACCTGAATACACCTTTGCACTCACTCGGTACTACCCTTCTGTGGAATCTAATAGTCGATCCTGGCGACGAGCCAGGATGTCTAATTACTCATCATATTAATAGATACCTATGTATACATAACACACTGGCAAACAAGATGGTCAATCTACTTCCACGCCTTACTGTTGATGATCTACGGGAGGAATGTTCCAGAATGTAACTGACCGAGTCTAAGGAAGAACTGGTGGACCTACGTAAACCTCAACTTGTAGCATTATTGAAGGAGCACCTTGAAACTTGTGGATGTAATCCTAAAACATTCGACTTCGAGAAGCCTTATCCTTCAACTCCTGATACGGATCGATGTTGGGGTACAAGTAACTTTGGTGTTTCCCAACCTTCTCCTATTGGAATGTCCGGGCCTAGAAGAGGCCATTGATGGTTCAGATTGAGTGATGAATTCTGCAAATACGTAGTGCTCTATCCTGATCTGTCTGCAGAACAAAAGGCGGCTCTCTTACTTCATTGCGCCGGCTCCGATGTCTAACAGTTGCATAAAATCCCCGATTTGGAACCTAAAGTCAACGATGATCCCTATGGAGGAAGTATTTCTGAAGTAGAGTCTCTGTTATATGTTTGGTTCTGCTTGACCTAGATACAGTAGACTGTGTGAGAATCAATCGATAACTTTTATAGCCCGTCTACGGAGTCAGGGATGGTTCTGCAAACTCCAATAGTGATTCTGTAATTCTCTTTATGAATATGATGTACTCGTGCGAACTATCATCAAGAATACGACCTCTACTAATCGACGACAGACCGCTTTTGAAAAGAAGTTTGTCAAATTCGAAGAAGTCATCGAGATAGGTTGTGCCATGGAATCAGCAGAAGCTCACTCTCGAGAAATGGTTAAAGAAAAAACTTTCATGGTTTCTGAATTAAAAGGACCCAAAGGCACTCTTCGCCCCAAACCTAATTTGCGTCCTCTGGAACAAAATCTCAGAAAAATAAATTTCAAAAATTAATTTTTTCCCACTATGCATCCACTTCTTCGTTCTCATTGTCCTGCTATTAGTAAAATTTGCTTCAACTACTATTGTGCTGATCATTTTGCATCGTGCTGCAGATCTGGTCAGAGCAACCTGATTGAAGGTAAACTTTCCAAGATTTCTTCTCCGAATTCTTCCAAACGAGCATTTGTCAAGCCGTCATATTGAACAAAGCTGTTACATTCCTACTCGACTTATGGCCTAATGTAAATATTATCCCTCATCAACTTGTAAAAATGGATTCTATCTCTAGTCACGTTACTGTTTTCGGGGGTAACAAAATTCCTATAAAAGGATCGATGAGCCTCCCTCTCTTCCTTAAAAACTCAAGGTCTCTTTAATTTCCTTGTAACGAATGTAGATCAACCAATCTTAGAATCTCAAGCAACCTTAGATCTTGGTCTTGTTTTGTCTTCACAAGCTATCTTTCATTTGCACTTTGTTTCATTTCATTTGTGCACTCAATGGAGTATGATTTAGAATATCTCAATACAAAATACCATTGCCTATTCGAAATCTCAGGTAACCACACTGCTAACCAAGCACGGGTAGCTATTCATATTAAAGAAGGATCTTAACCTTGCTATTTCGGAGCTTGTCCGGTTCCTCATGCACATTGAGCTAAAGTTATTGAGGAACTTAACGACATTGTACACCGTGGTACCCTCTCAAAGGTTGAGACTTCAGATTGGATTTCGCATATTGTAACTGTCCTTAAACGGGACGGGAAGGTTCGCATCTGCGTGGACTATACTCAAACGATATCTCCAGTAATTAATAAGCTCCTTTACCCTCTCCCACACCCTGAAGAACTGTTCTCAGGGCTAGCAGGTTCAATTTTCTTTTCTAACCTTGATTATAGCCATTCTTATGAACAGTATGAATTTGGAGAGTCACCTTAAGAAATTTTGACGATCCATACCCCTCTGGGTCTCCTAAAGTATAAGGTACTACCTTAAGTTCTTTCTTCGGCTCCGGCTATTGTTCAAGCTGCACATAAGAAACTGTTCGTAGGTATCTCCAATGTAATAGTCTACATCGATGACCTCCTTATTTACTCTCATTCGATGTCAGATCACCTATCTACTCTCAAACAAGTCTATGATCGTATCATGTCTCCTGGAGCTCGCTTCAAAAAAGTAAATGTGTGTTTACATGTTATCAGTTAACATACGTTGGTTTCCAAGTTTTGGAAAATGGAAAGTCACCTGATCTTGAATTAGTTCGTTCAGTGAGGGAATTTCCTACTCCTGGATCTACTCCTAAATTCAAGTCATTCTTGGAACCAGTGTTAACTTCGTCAAGCCTGACAAGACGAAATCATTTCGTCAACGAAGCTTTTTTTCTTGACGAGACGAAGACGAAACTGACGAATCTAACGAAGACAAAAATCTGACGAAGACGAAATTCTGTCCAAGACGAAACTCTAAAAAGGACGAAACTCAGACGAACAAGAAACTCTGGCGAAGACGAGACAAGACGAAGACGATATACAAGATAACTACGGCGAAGCAATGTCGATGTCTGACAAAGATAATATTATGACACTGACGAAACTCTAACAAAAACTAATGACTTAATATTATGAACTTACGAAACTCTAACAACAACTAATGACTTACTTATTCCAGAGACAGAAAATATCAATGCTATTATTGATACTGATAGTTCGTGCAACATGCCCCAATGGTCTCATAACACAAAACTTTTCTTAAAGAGTATAAAATTTAATTAATAATTAATTGTCTGTGTTTGTATTTCATCAGCACACAAGTTGTGCAATATGTCAGTATTGCCCGGAGTAGGTTTATAACCCAATTCCAAATCATTGTAATTGGCAAAGGAACCCCTTGTTCGAGACTCTATTTACTTTTTCTGCCCACAAGTTGTGCAATATACCAACAGGGCATATAGCTGGCTCATAACCCAACGCCAATTTACTGTTTTTTTATATGACCTCTAGACAATAACGAAATTATATATATATATATATGATCCATTTGAATTCCTACTGGGTTATAAAGGCGGTCAACAACCAGAATGGGGGGCTCAGGCTTAAAAACGTCCAAGAGGTATAACTATAAATTGCAAAATAACATTGATTATGTGAATTCCTAATTAGCCGTGAAAGAATGAAATGAATATTTTTCTAATCACTGGATATATTATTTTTATCGTATGTACGCTTTTTTGTAAAATCATTACGTCTTAAAAGATGGTGTACTCAATTTTAAATAACTAACAAATTATAGAGTACCAAACGATGTTTGATATGAAGTGAATATCAATAAATAATAACCATCAAGTTCATTAAAGAAGCTCAATCAGGATCAGACACAAGGTAACTTTTTCTCATCAAATATGTACTTAAAGCAGGCTTGTACCTGTTCACCCTTTTTCTGTTCGGTCGTTTAATTTGTAAAAACTTTCCGTTCGCCTTTCACTCATTCGTTCTTTTTTTTCAGTTAAAATTTCCGTTAAATCGTTAATTTTTGAATTTTTATTTATTCATTTAATATTTACCTAGTATAAAAAGTCCAACCTAAAAAATACTCATTAATATACGAAGCCCTTTTTGTTTCGTAATACATAAAAATGAGCCTCAAGGACGTAGCTTACTAAAAGCAAAACAGGTAATCCCTGGCGCTCTAAAATGATACTCTCAATTTTCATAAAATAATGCCCAATTTCTTTTAAAAAAAGCTTGTTTTTTTAATAGCCTCAAAATAGAGGCAGTACTTTTATTCAAGGGAGTATCCAATTTTTTTCAACAGCTCCCCCTCCTTTAAAAATAGTTGAACCGATATATTTTTTCTGAGTTACCTTATTTACTGGGAAGGTTTACAATAACAATATAGGCAAATACTAAGTGTGACGTTCATTCAGGGGTGCCATAATAGGTGTGAAGAGGGGAAAAAATGTGACTCCGAACCTAACCCGACTTTCGGACCAGCCTAGTTGCACCCATAAAACTAGGATTTGGTCGGTCTTTAATTGTCAGGCCCTGTCGGATTTCATTTTTTAATTGCTTTGCTGATTTTTCAAAAGTCTTAGTTTGTTTATAGTGTTAACCTCTCCAGGGTTCTATTTCTATTATTATTATTTATTGTTAGAGAGATTAATACAAGACTTTGGAGTGGAGCAGGGAAAATTTTTGTCAGATGTCATGAATCACTTGTCTATATTTTCGGCTACAGCCCAACCTGATTGCACTGCTTTGACCAGTTAATAAGTGCATACCGCATATCAATACTATACATTTATTCGTGCAGTTGTAATATTATTATTTTGTAAAACTTGTCTACAGTTTTCTTTTTGTACATAGTCCAATTTTATATTTTGTATTGGCTATGGATGTTACATATTTTCATTATTTATTATATTATTAGAGGTATTTATATTTTTGCAGAATATAATAAATCTCTAAGGCAATTAATATATTCAGCTTTGTGTAACAGTTAGAAATTGAATATACATATTATTGTCTAATATTTTGTATAAGGTGCCAAATTGATTCGGATTGGCCCTATTGGATTGCATGTTGATCACAATACCATATATATGAGTTATGACATTTTAATAAAAGAAGCAAGAATAGGGAGAAGTGTCAAACGTAATCCATTCGCCTTTTTTTGATTTTTCAACTGGCTTTGTCTGAGGCCCACAAATGAGTAACTAAATCTAACTATCTATAAAGCTATAAAATTGACTAGAATTATGTCCTCAAAGACTCGCAACTGTAAATTATAGTTTAAGACAAATGATTTGAATTTAATATTGCAATAATAAATCCTCCACAACTTTTTAGGCCCATTCATCAAGCTACCGTGTATGCTACCGGGACATAAAAACATGTCTCTCTCTAAGTTTATGAAATAATTATTGGTAAGCAACTTACCAAATATATGGCAGTATGATTTCATAGTGTTTTGAAACTTCAGTAAATTAATTACCTTCAATTGCAGTTCATAATGAAGATCTATATGTAAGTGTAAATTATATAAAACACCTAAGGTTAATAATTTTGGTAAGGATACAAAAGCGTCCAAGGAGAAGGGAATAAATACTTATTAAATCATTGATTAGATAATAAACATCTTCCTCTATCAAGAACGTTATCATTTCCCGCCTTATTATTCAATAGTAATATAATATTAGACACTGATAGTCGATAGAGAACTGAATAAAATGCCTAAAATAACGTCTCTTTCTGTCTGAATTTTTGGAAATAGAGACCTAGGAATTTGGAAATACTTACCGGACGAGAAACTGATGGTTTGTCGGATAAAATATTTACTAATTTCGAAACGGAACTCTGAATTTTGTACTATCCAACAGTAAGTATTCATTTTTTTAAAAATCTAATCATAAAATATGATTCTATTTTAGCTAAAAATATCAAGAATTATGACACACAACTCATTAAATGGCCAAAACAACTGCTTAAATGGTCACAACAACGGGTGTAGTAGCTTTGGATGGTTCATAACTAGTTTGTCTGATACTAGTTTCTTCACTTAAAGACTTGGTTAGGATGATTAGGTTTTCCAATATTACATGGTTAATATATTTTATTTTTTTATCACTTAAGGATTAGCTATGGTTGATAAGCTCCAAGAAATGGTGTTCAGAAAACTCATAACAGGCAAAAACAACTGCTTAAATCGTCACAACAACGGGGTTGGCTGCGCTCGGTGTAGCATTATAATTAGCAATTGTGTGTATCCTTCATGATATGCTGTTATATAAACATAAATAACGGGGAGTTTTTTTAATGCTCTTAATAAGGAGTAATATCGCCGGACATTACTACATAATTAGCTTTTGCTCTAAAACTTTACAAGGGATTTAATTTTACCATTTTTTTTATTAGTATATTTATTGTTTAATTTTATGATTTTGACATTTACTTTATTATTAATAATTATTTAGATCTCATCGGTAGAGATATATCTATCCTGTGCATAATTGTATATAGCAACTTCCACATGAAGAAAAAGGGGTGATGATATTTTTGATTAAACTCCACGTCAAGATAACCTTAAAAATTACAAATGGGGTGTATTGGATTAAACAAAATTTATAATGAATTTAAAAATATTTATTTATCTAGTAACTTTTAAAGTTTTCATTTAATCTGTTAATGAGACGTATATTAGTTTCAACCCGACATTAGTCCTTCATTCTTTATTACCACAAGTTTGTACTTTTAGAACTTATATAGTATTAATAACCAAGACTCGTCCCAATGACGTTGTTATGTATAGAAACCTATTAATATGATGAGTAATTAGATATCCAGGCTCGTCGCCAGGATCAACTATTAGATTCCACATAAGGGTAATACCGAGTGAGTGCAAAGGTGTATTCAGGTTCTTTATTAATATGAAACTAAGTAACTAGAAAGAATATAATTTCACACAAAGATTATGTACACACATATAAACAGGTCGGGATAGACAGGTCACAACATCACCTCCACCAACCATTCAGCGAGTTCGAAGTTGATTAAGATGTCTGTCTTTAAGTTCGCCATCGATTCGAACATTCCAGATAGAAGTAGAGATTTCCTCGACAGTCTTTCAAAATCCGTACAGCCATTTAGGATTGTCCCCCTTTTTACCCTTTTACCCCCCCCCCTTCCATTGCATAGCCACGGCGCCGATCCATTTGTACCCAGCGTCGACAAGAATTAGGAAGTCCTTCCCTTTGAACTGTAAGAAATCCACGTGAACACGTTCCCAAGGACAGGTAGGAGAGAAGGATACATATTTTAACTAGCCGACGGTGAGATAAGTGAAATTCGTCTAGAATTATTTTGCATAGGGAAGAAGGAACGACCAGACGGATTCCCAAAAACAGAAGACCATTTTTCAGGGATAATGCATTACATTTGTTCTTGTACACATTGTCAACAAATTTCGACCAGTCGTTTATTCTTGCAGCCTCAACAACAAGGCAGATATGGTCATCTCCTGACATGGCCTCACACAACACTGTTTCATTACTGATGGAGGAAAAGATAGAAAGGCACATTATGAAGATTCATAAAGCCTTTCACATGGACGTTCTTAAAGTTGAACATAGAAGGACATAAAACAAAACGGGATAACCGAGCTTTGATAACAGTAGGGACTTCTTTCTGTGGATTCAAGTTGTATTGGAGTGGTTTTTGGTCTGTTTTATTGGAGAATGATCTACCTAGAAGATAACATTCGAAACGATTCAATCCAAAAATAATACCAGTTTCTTCTTTATCTATTTACAAGTAGTTTTTTTCTGGAGCAGAGAGTTTCCAAGTTGCAAAGTCAATGGAACGATCCAAGCCATTAATGAGATGGGAAAGACGGCTCCAAGGTCTAGTAGAGAGGAACAATGGTAACACTGGATCGTAGTGGGAAAGAACAAGAATCTTGAATATAATTCTCTTGATTGCTGAGAAGCTTTCTTCAGCCTGATTGGACAACACAAAATCCACACTTGACTTTGTTAATCCGTGTAATGGAAAAGCTATTGAGGATAGATTCTCCAAGAAGCTCCTATAAAATTGAACAAGTTCAAAGCAGTGTTAACTTTGTCAGCTATTTTCAGTTTTGTCTCGTCTTAGCCTTGTCTTGTCTCGTCTCTTCTTCGTCATCATTTCGTCAGTCTTCGTCAGATTTTGTCTTTTCAGTTTCGTCTTCATCATGATTTTTGTCAGATTTTCGTATTCGTCTCGTCTTTATCATGCAAAAAAGCTTCGTTGACGACATGATTTTGTTTCGTTAGGCTTGACAAAGTTAACATTGGCTATTACTTATATTTCCTTACCTTGTTTATATTATGATTATATGAATAAAATAACATTCTGGAAATATATAGAATTATTTGAATTTTTCAAGTTTTGTGGTTTTTTACATTTTTTATAGGTATTTATGATTTTGTTACTTGAAATAAAATTATTTATTTAATACATTTCCTTATTTCTGTCTCTTTATTTGTTATTAGACATCGAGTATAAATAATCTAAAATGTGCTACTTAAATGTAGTATATTACCGTACACTGACGTACAATAACTTATTTAATATATGCTTATTACTTATATAAAAAATTCAGTATCTACAACTAGACTTGGGTAAGGTTGGATTAAGTCATGGATTTTGTCCCTCATTTTCAAAACTTCA